>NC_084567.2:2797500-2877500 GCF_033978685.3 Nerophis lumbriciformis | reverse complement strand
CAGCTTTTGAGTAAATTTGTGGTTTTTAGGTGCGGCTAATAGTGCGGAAAATACGGTATATATAACCTCATCATATTGTTTCTTCAACTTAAAAATAGCTGACCCTTTTTCCCCCCTTCTCTGGGATTATATTCCCAGTTTTGATCTGGGACGTCTGGTCACTTATAAGAATATTCTATTACTGTTAGGCAAACTATGAATAATAAAACATGTGTCCTTTATCATAGCTACACGTATGACAAAAAAGTGCGTGAAAATCAGTGGTATTCAGTGAGGTAAGATGAATTACCGTATTTTCTGCACTATTAGCCGCACCTAAAAACCACAAATTTACTCAAAAGCTGACAGTGCGGCTTATAACCCGGTGCGCTTTATATATGGATTAATATTAAGATTCATTTTCATAAAGTTTCGGTCTCGCAACTACGGTAAACAGCCGCCATCTTTTTTCCCCGTAGAAGAGGAAGTGCTTCTTCTTCTACGCAAGCAACCGCCAAGGTAAGCACCCGCCCCCATAGAACAGGAAGCGCTTCTTCTTCTACTGTAAGCAACCACCCGCCCCCGTAGAAGAAGAAAAAGCGCGCGGATATTACGTTTCATTTCTTTTGTGTGTTTACATCTGTAAAGACCACAAAATGGCTCCTACTAAGCGACAGGTTTCCGGTTCATGAAAAGACGCAATCTCTCCATCCGCACACGGACTACTATTTCACAGCAACTGCCTAAAGACTTTCAAGAAAAGCTGGCTACTTTCCGTGCATATTGTAAAAACAAGATACCGTATTTTCCGCACTATAAGGCGCACCGGATTATTAGCCGCACCTTCTATGAATTACATATTTCATAATTTTGTCCACCAATAAGCCGCCCCGGACTATAAGCCGCGCCTACGCTGCGCTAAAGTGAATGTCAAAAAAACGCTGCGCTAAAGTGAATGTCAAAAAAACAGTCAGATAGTTCAGTCAAACTTTAATAATATATTGAAAACCAGCGTTCTAACAACTCTGTCCCAAAATGTACGCAAATGTGCAATCACAAACATAGTAAAATTCAAAATGGTGTAGAGCAATAAATAGCAACATAATGTTGCTCGAACGTTAATGTCACAACACACAAAATAAACATAGCGCTCACCTTCTGAAGTTATTCTTCATTCGTAAATCCTTCGAATTCTTCGTCTTCGGTGTCCGAATTGAAAAGTTGCGCAAGCGTGGGATCCAAAAATGGCCGGCTCCGCCTCGTCGAAGTCATCGGATTCAGTGTCGCTGTTGTTGTGCAGCAGTTCTGTGAATCCTGCCTTCCGGAAAGCTCGGACCACAGTTGTGACCGAAACTATCTGCCCAGGCATTTACGATCCACTGGCAGATGTTGGCGTATGTCGACCGGCGCTATCTGCCCGTCTTAGTGAAGGTGTGTTCGCCTTCGGAGCTGTGTGAAAAAAGCCACCCGGCCTCTTCGCGTAAACTTCCCTTAACCACTCGCTCATCTTTTCTTCATCCATCCATCCCTTCGAGTTAGCTTTTATGATGACGCCGGCTGGAAAGGTCTCTTTTGGCAAGGTCTTCCTTTTGAATATCATCATGGGTGGAAGTTAGCATGGCAAGCTAGAACCACAGTGAAGGATGACTTCTCATTCCCTGTGGTGCGAATATTCACCGTACGTGCTCCCGTTCCACAGTGCGGTTCACAGGAATATCAGTTGCTGTGAAATACGGTAGTAATCCGTGTGCGGATGGAGAGATTGCGTCTTTTTATGAACCGGATCGCTTAGTAGGAGCCATTTTGTGGTCTTTACAGATGTAAACAGGAAATGAAACGTACGGTGATATCCGCGCGTTTTTTCTTCTTCTTCCGGGGGCGGGTGAAGCGCTTCCTGTTCTATGGGGGCGGGTGCTTTCCTTGGCGGTTGCTTGCGTAGAAGAAGAAGCGCTTCCTGTTCTACCGGGAAAAAAGATGGCGGCTGTTTACCGAAGTTGCGAGACCGAAACTTTATGAAAATGAATCGTAATAAAGCGCACCGGGTTATAAGGCGCACTGTCAGCTTTTGAGAAAAATTGTGGTTTTTAAGTGCGCCTTATAGTGCGGAAAATACGGTAGCTGAAAAAAAGATCCGGCCAGAGAACATTATCAACATGGACGAGGTTCCACTGACTTTTGATATTCCTGTGAACCGCACTGTGGATACAACGGGAGCACGTACGGTGAATATTCGCACCACAGGGAATGAGAAGTCATCCTTCACTGTGGTTCTAGCTTGCCATGCTAATGGCCAGAAACTTCCACCCATGGTGATATTCAACAGGAAGACCTTGCCAAAAGAGACCTTTCCAGCCGGCGTCATCATAAAAGCTAACTCGAAGGGATGGATGGATGAAGAAAAGATGAGCGAGTGGTTAAGGGAAGTTTACGCGAAGAGGCCGGGTGGCTTTTTTCACGCAGCTCCGTCCATGTTGATATACGACTCCATGCGCGCCCACATCACGCTGGTTTTTAATATATTATTAAAGTTTGACTGACCTATCTGACTGTTTTTTTGACATTCCTTTAGCGCAGTTAGATGCGGCTTATAACACGGGGCGGCTTATAGGTGGACAAAGTTTTGAAATATGCCGTTCATTGAAGGCGCGGCTTATAACCCAGGGCGCCTTATGGTGCGGAAAATACGGTAAATGTCATTGCTCCTGCCAAATGAATTGCACTGATCACCACTCCAAGATGGCGGCCCCGCGTCTCGTCAGCGCCAGTAAGCAGTAGCGCTCCATGCTGCGTACCCTTACAACATGTCTATGTTGAAGACGGCGCATGATGAGCGCAGCAAAGAGGTCATAATCAGACTAATGACTTCATCTCCCCGTCACAAAACAGTCGTTTAGCGTCTGAGACAAAAACAACTTTTTCTTTATCACTACAAAACAAAACCGGTGATTTGCTTCAGAAGTGGAAAGCCGAGCAAGCTTGTGTAATACACAGTCGCTTGAAAGAGTATGCAAATGTCCTCATCTCATCCTATTCTTTCGCGCGGCTGAGCCCAACTGTCCTCGAAAAGCTTTTTTCCGCGCGTGCGTCCTCACGTGTATCACCATTGCCGACTTCTGAGAGAACCTTTTACCGCAAACTGCACAAGTGAAGGGTTTTTCTCCCGTGTGCGTTCTCATGTGCTTTATCAAGTGTGGCTTTTGGGAAAATGTCTTGGCGCAAAGCGAACAAGTGAAGGGTTTCTCGCCCGTGTGGGTTCTCATGTGTGTCGTCAAAGTGCCGTTCCGAGCGAACCTTTGGCCACAAACTGAACAAGTGAAAGGTTTTTCTCCGGTGTGTGTTCTTATGTGTCGAGCAAAATCTGTCTTATGGAAAAAGCTTTTGACACAAAAAGAGCAAGCAAAACCTTTGGTACCGACCTTCTTTTTAGGGCATTTAGAATGTTTGTTGCCAGTGTGAGTCCTCATATGGTCTTCACATTGTGTCTCGCTGCTCAAAGGTTGATCCTCACTATCTGACAGTGGGACCTCACAGAAGTCCACATCCATTTCTGTTGTCTGGAGTTGTAGTAAGCTGCTGTTTGGAGGCTCCGCCCCTCTGTTCTCCTCACTTGGACTGTGATGACGCAGTGAGGACTCGACTGGTTCGTCTTCATGGTCTTCGGTCTTCACAGAGACCCCAGTCAGTGGCAACTTGGGGATCTCAGCCTCTTGCGGCCATAGACAGCCCTCTCCCTCCTGTGTGATCCACACTTCCTCATCTTCCCTTTTAAAGTGGGGGGGCTGTGGATCCTCCTGTTTCCAAGTGGACGTCCTTCCCAACAGCTGTTCTTTTGGATGACCAATCACCTGCTGGACTTCTGCACAACACAAAAAACATATTTTTTTGTTTTGGCAATGTTGTTTTGTCTGAGGCGGTTAATATTTATTCTACAAATGTCTACTCAGAATCAGAATCAGAATCAGAATCAGAATCAGCTTTATTGTCATTACGCAAGGTAACGAGATTGAGGCCATTCCATACAGTGCGATGTGTGCATGCTAGAAAAAAAAAAAAAAACAACAACAACAAAAAAAAAAACAACAACAAAAAAAAAAAAAAATGTGCAAATATATAAAAATATAAAAAATGTAGAAGTGCAATGAATATGGTGTGAAATGAATATATACATGAAAAAACAAAACAAAAACAGGGTGGTTGGTGGAATGGGTTATTGCACCGAAGAGAAGGCAGTTATGAGGGACAATGGGGCAGTCCGTTCAGGATGGTTATGGCCCTGGGGAAGAAGCTGTTCTTTAGCCTACTCTGGTTATTTAGTTATTAGTTAGTCTGCGAGCTTTAACGCCAGAATGTGAGTTGTGGTCATGTACAGTACATACTGCATGTGGTCATGTACAGTACATACTGCATGAGAAGGAGGAGGAGGAGAAGAAGAAGAAGAAGAAGAAGAAGAAGAAGAAGAAGAAGAAGAAGAAGAATTTATCTCCCTCATTGATGTGCATTTTTGATCAATAAATGATAGAAGAACAAAAAGATGGAGATGAAGAAGAACAAAAAGATGAAGATGAAGAAGAAAATGAAGATGAAGAAGAAAAAGATGAAGAAGAAAAAGAAAAAGATGAAGAAGAAAAATAATAAGAAGAAGAAGAAGAACAAAAAGATGAAGATGAAGAAGAAAAAGAAGATGAAGAAGAAAAAGATGAAGAAGAAGAAGAAGAAGAAGAAGATTCATTTATTTTTTATTTATCTCCCTCATTGATGTGCATTTTTGATCAATAAATGATAGAAGAACAAAAAGATGAAGATGAAGAAGAACAAAAAGATGAAGATGAAGAAGAAAAAGAAGATGAATAAGAAAAAGATGAAGATGAAGAAGAAAAAGAAGAAGATGAAGAAGAAGAAGAAAAAGAAGAAGATGAAGAATAAAAATAATAATAATAATAATAAGAAGAAGAAGTAGAAGAAAAAGAAGAAAAAGAAAACGAAAAAAAAGAAGAAGAAGAGTAGTAGAAGTAGAAGAAAAATAATAAGAAAAAGAAAACGAAAAAGAGAAGAAAAAAAGAAGAAAAAGAAGTAGAAAAAGAAAAACAAGGAGGAGGAAAAGAAGAAGAAGTAGAAGATGAAGAAGAAAAAGATGAAGATGAAGAAGAAGAAGAAGAAGAAAAATATGAAGAAGAAGTACAAGTACAAGAAGAAGAAGAAGAAGAAGAAGAAGAAGAAGAAGAAGAAGAAGAGGAAGAAGAAGAAGAAGAAGAAGATTCATTCATTTTTTATTTATCTCCCTCATTGATGTGCATTTTTGATCAATAAATGATAGAAGAACAAAAAGATGGAGATGAAGAAGAACAAAAAGATGAAGATGAAGAAGAAAAAAATGAAGATGAAGAAGAAAAAGAAAAAGATGAAGAAGAAAAATAATAATAATAAGAAGAAGAACAAAAAGATGAAGATGAAGAAGAAAAAGAAGATGAAGAAGAAAAAGATGAAGATGAAGAAAAAGAAGAAAAAGAAGAAGATGAAGAAGAAAAATAATAATAATAATAATAAGAAGAAGAAGAAGTAGAAGAAAAAGAAGAAAAAGAAAACGAAAAAAAAGAAGAAGAAGAGTAGTAGAAGTAGAAGAAAAATAATAAGAAAAAGAAAACGAAAAAGAAAGAGAAAGAGAAGAAAAAAAGAAGAAGAAAAAGAAGTAGAAAAAGAAAAACAAGGAGGAAAAGAAGAAGAAGTAGAAGATGAAGAAGAAAAAGATGAAGATGAAGAAGAAGAAGAAGAAAAATATGAAGAAGTACAAGTACAAGAAGAAGAAGAAGAGGAAGAAGAAGAAGAAGAAGAAGAAGAAGAAGAAGATTCATTTATTTTTTATTTATCTCCCTCATCGATGTGCATTTTTGATCAATAAATGATAGAAGAACAAAAAGATGAAGATGAAGAAGAACAAAAAGATGAAGATGAAGAAGAAAAAGATGAAGATGAAGAAGAAAAAGAAGAAGCTGTTCTTTTGGATGACCAATCACCTGCTGGACTTCTGCACAACACAAAAAACATATTTTTTTGTTTTGGCAATGTTGTTTTGTCTGAGGCGATAATATTTATTCTACAAATGTCTACTCTGGTTATTTAGTTATTAGTTAGTCTGCCAGCTTTAACGCCAGAAGGTGAGTTGTGGTCATGTACAGTACATAGTGCATGTGGTCATGTACAGTACATACTGCATGAGAAGGAGGAGGAGAAGAAGAAGAAAAAGAAGAAGAAGAAGAAGAAAAAGATTAATTTATTTTTTATTTATCTCCCTCATTGATGTGCATTTTTGAACAATAAATGATAGAAGAACAAAAAGATGATGAAGAAGAACAAAAAGATGAAGATGAAGAAGAAAAAGATGAAGATGAAGAAGAAGAAAAAGAAGAAGATGAAGAAGAAAAATAATAATAATAAGAAGAAGAAGAACAAAAAGATGAAGATAAAGAAGAAAAAGAAGATGAAGAAGAAAAAGATGAAGATGAAGAAGAAGAAGAAGAAGAAGAAGAAGAAGATTCATTCATTTTTTATTTATCTCCCTCATTGATGTGCATTTTTGATCAATAAATGATAGAAGAACAAAAAGATGGAGATGAAGAAGAACAAAAAGATGAAGATGAAGAAGAAAAAGAAGATGAAGAAAAAGATGAAGATGAAGAAGAAAAAGAAGAAGATGAAGAAGAAAAATAATAATAATAAGAAGAAGTAGAAGAAAAAGAAGAAAAGGAAAATGAAAAAAAAGAAGAAAAAGAAAACGAAAAAGAAAGAGAAGAAAAAAAGAAGAAAAAGAAGTAGAAAAAGAAAAACAAGGAGGAGAAGAAGAAGTAGAAGATGAAGAAGATGAAGAAAAAGATGAAGATGAAGATGAAGAAGAAGAAGAAGAAAAAGATGAAGAAGAAAAAGAAGAAGATTCATTCATTTTTTTATTTATCTCCCTCATTGATGTGCATTTTTGATCAATAAATGATAGAAGAACAAAAAGATGAAGATGAAGAAGAACAAAAAGATGAGGATGAAGAAGAAAAAGAAGATGAAGAAAAAGATGAAGATGAAGAAGAAAAAAAGAAGAAGAAGAAGTAGAAGAAAAAGAAGAAAAAGAAAACGAAAAAAAGAAGAAGAGTAGTAGAAGTAGAAGTAGAAGAAAAATAATAAGAAAAAGAAAACGAAAAAGAAAGAGAAGAAAAAAAGAAGAAAAAGAAGTAAAAAAAGAAAAACAAGGAGGAGGAGAAGAAGTAGAAGATGAAGAAGAAGAAAAAGATGAAGAAGAAGAAGAAGAAGAAAAAGATGAAGAAGAAAAAGAAGATTCATTCATTTTTTATTTATCTCCCTCATTGATGTGCATTTTTGATCAATAAATGATAGAAGAACAAAAAGATGGAGATGAAGAAGAACAAAAAGATGAAGATGAAGAAGAAAAAGAAGATGAAGAAAAAGATGAAGATGAAGAAGAAAAAGAAGAAGATGAAGAAGAAAAATAATAATAATAAGAAGAAGTAGAAGAAAAAGAAGAAAAGGAAAACGAAAAAAAAGAAGAAAAAGAAAACGAAAAAGAAAGAGAAGAAAAAAAGAAGAAAAAGAAGTAGAAAAAGAAAAACAAGGAGGAGAAGAAGAAGTAGAAGATGAAGAAGATGAAGAAAAAGATGAAGATGAAGAAGAAGAAGAAGAAGAAGAAAAAGATGAAGAAGAAAAAGAAGAAGATTCATTCATTTTTTTATTTATCTCCCTCATTGATGTGCATTTTTGATCAATAAATGATAGAAGAACAAAAAGATGAAGATGAAGAAGAACAAAAAGATGAGGATGAAGAAGAAAAAGAAGATGAAGAAAAAGATGAAGATGAAGAAGAAAAAAAGAAGAAGAAGAAGTAGAAGAAAAAGAAGAAAAAGAAAACGAAAAAAAGAAGAAGAAGAGTAGTAGAAGTAGAAGTAGAAGAAAAATAATAAGAAAAAGAAAACGAAAAAGAAAGAGAAGAAAAAAAGAAGAAAAAGAAGTAAAAAAAGAAAAACAAGGAGGAGGAGAAGAAGTAGAAGATGAAGAAGAAGAAAAAGATGAAGAAGAAGAAGAAGAAGAAAAAGAAGATGAAGAAGAAAAATAATAATAATAATAAGAAGAAGAAGTAGAAGAAAAAGAAGAAAAAGAAAACGAAAAAAAAGAAGAAGAGTAGTAGAAGTAGAAGTAGAAAAAAAATAATAAGAAAAAGAAAACGAAAAAGAAAGAGAAGAAGAAAAAAAGAGGAAGAAAAAGAAGTAGAAAAAGAAAAACAAGGAGGAGGAGAAGAAGAAGAAGTAGAAGATGAAGAAGAAAAAGATGAAGAAGAAAAAGAAGAAAACGATAAAGATGAAGAAGAAAAAGAAGAAGATGAAGAAGAAAAATATGAAGAACAAGAATAAGAAAAAGAAGATGAAGTAGAAAAAGATGAAGAAGAAGAAGATGATGAAGAAGAAGATGAAGAAGAAAAATATGAAGATCAAGAAGAAGGAAAAGAAGATGGATGTCAACATCGGCATCTACAGTCCTCCACTCTACCAACTGAGCTAGCAAAGGTGCTGCTGTAAATGTCTCTTAAGCACTTTTTTTTAGATTTAGCTTTAACATTTAGATTTAGATTTAACATTTAGGTTTAGATTTGACATTTAACATTAGATTTAAATTTAGATGTAACATGTACATCTGGATTTAACATTTACATTTATATTTAAGATTTAGGTTGAGCTATAACATTTGGATATAATATTTAGAGTCAACATTTAATTT
Source organism: Nerophis lumbriciformis (assembly GCF_033978685.3). Classification (NCBI taxonomy): domain Eukaryota; kingdom Metazoa; phylum Chordata; class Actinopteri; order Syngnathiformes; family Syngnathidae; genus Nerophis; species Nerophis lumbriciformis. The sequence continues at coordinate 2,868,752 of NC_084567.2, read as the reverse complement.
AAACTTTTAAATGTGATGACAGTGTGGGAAAATGTGTTAAATGGGACAAAAGTGAGCTATATTTGAGAAAAGCGAGTTAAATCTGACAAATAGATCTGCAAGATCAAGACAAGTGACTGAACTTTTACATTCGACATTTCTGCAGCCGGCCCTGGATGTAGCAAAGATGATTGTTCCTCTGACATGATTTACACAATAAAAAATACATTTAAGAAATGTTTCACTCTTTTGTTTAATAGTGTATATTAGCCCCATCATTATTTACAGTGTTGTGAATTAATGCATGTTAATGTCGCCTGTGCTTTGAATAAAACATATAATAATGTTGAATGACTAAGTAGAATATTATTAAATATGTCAACATACCTTCTATATGGAGCACACTTTCAGTTCGCAGTTGTCGATGTCGCTCCTTCTCTCGTGTTCTAGAAAGTTCCTCCTCGTACGACGCGATGGTTCTTTCAAACAGCGCGAATATTTCATCAGCCGCCGCCATGAGTCGCTCCTTCACCAACTCTTTCAACATTTTTGATGTTTGATGAAATTCGCTTGTATCGCCCTTTTGTTTGGCGTGTGTCGTCAAGCGTGGTCAACGTCGAGCCTGTTTTCCGACTCCGAAAGGAGGTTTTACGGCAGCCCGAGCGTTGACGTCACACTGCTGCCATCCTTCATAGACCATATAAGGGTACGCAGCATGGAGCGCTACTGCCCACTGGCGCTGACGAGACGCGGGGCCGCCATCTTGGAGTGGTGATCCGCTCCACTCAGTGCAATTCATTTGGCAGGAGCAATGACATTTAATTCATCTTACCTCACTGAATACCACTGATTTTCACCCCCTTTTTTCTCATACGTGTAGCTATGATAAAGGACACATTTTTTATTATTCATAGTTTGCTTAACAGTAATAGAATATTATTATATGTTATAAGCAGAGGTGGGTAGTAACGCGCTACATTTACTCCGTTACATCTACTTGAGTAACTTTTGGGATAAATTGTACTTCTGAGAGTAGTTTTAATGCAACATACTTTTACTTTTACTTGAGTATATTTATAGAGAAGAAACGCTACTTTTACTCCGCTACTTTTATCTACATTCAGCTCACTACTCGCTACTAATTTTTATCTATCTGTTAATGCACGCTTTGTTTGTTTTGGTCTGTCAGACAGACCTTCATAGTGCCTCCGTTTCAACAAATACAGTCACTGGTGACGTTCACTCCGTTCCACCAATCAGATGCAGTCACTGGTGACGTTGGACCAATCAAACAGAGCCAGGTGGTCACATGACCTGACTTAAACAAGTGTAAAAACTTATTGGGGTGTTACCATTTAGTGGTCAATCGTACGGAATATGTACTGTACTGTGCAATCTACTAATAAAAGTTCCAATCAATCAATCAAAAGTGTGAAGGAAAAAAGACCCTTTTTTTATTTCAACCGTACATCCCGTCAAAAGCCTAAAGACTGACTGCACAGTTCCTGTCTTCACAATAAAAGTGCCGCTCCATCGCGCCTGCGCTTTCAAAATAAGAGTCTCCGAAAGCCAGCGCAAACAAGCTAGCAAGCTAGCAAGCGGCGGAGTTTGCCGCCAATGTATTTCTTGTAAAGTGTATAAAAACGAATATGGAAGCTGGACAAATAAGAAGCCAAAAACCAACCACTTTCATGTGGTATTAGACAGAAAGGAAGAACTTTTTTTCTCCTCCATTTGAAAACGTGGACGTTATCATCACTACTGTCTGATTACAATCAATGCAAGTCATCAGAATCAGGTAATACACCAACTTATATTCTTGTCTTCATGAAAGAAAGGAATCTATATGTTAAACATGCATGTATATTCATTAAAACACCTTTAACATGTAAACAAAAACGGCTAAATAAATATAAATTATATACTGTATATATCAATGTATGTATATATATATGTGTGTATATATATATATATATGTGTATATATATTTGTGTGTGTGTGTATATATATATATATACATACATACATACATACATACATACATACATACATACATACATACATACATACATACATACATACATATATATATATATATATATATATATATATATATATATATATATATATATATATATGTGTGTGTGTGTGTGTGTGTATATGTTACTCATCAGTTACTCAGTACTTGAGTAGTTTTTTCACAACATACTTTTTACTTTTACTCAAGTAAATATTTGGGTGACTACTCCTTACTTTTACTTGAGTAATAAATCTCTAAAGTAACAGTACTCTTAATTGAGTACAATTTCTGGCTACTCTACCCACCTCTGGTTATAAGTGAGCAGACGTCCCAGATCAAAACTGGGAATATAATCCCAGAGAAGGGGGAAAAAACGGTCAGCTATTTTTAAATTGAAGAAACAATATGATGAGATTATATATACATGCTACATAAACAATGTATGAATACATTAGATATCTATATATCTTATAGACTGTATCTCTGTTGCTGCAGCAGCAGAGAGTTTATTCTGTCTTGACACTTTGTATTGATATTTTCTATTACATTCTTCCCTTAAATGATAATGTTTACATTGATTGTTTTATACATATTTATGTGTGTCGCTTTGGATAAAAGCATCTGCCAAATACTTCAACATAAACATATATAAACACCTGAAAGTCTTTATATTTATTTATAAAACCACCAATCTGTTTCACTGGATTCAGAATAAAAGCAAATTGTGTCTTACCCAACAATGTTAGTATTTGAATATTGCTACTTGAAGACTTATTCCTGCTTACAATTATACTGCTAAGAAAGTATTGTCTTATACTTTGCCTAAAATGAGAATGCATCATAATCAGGGGCGGCTGGTGAATTTTGTTTTAGGTGGGGCTGAAAGTTTGTAAAGCAAACCCCTGTAGGGGTGTCATCCTCCCCCAGAAGATTTCTTTCTGATTTTCACATACAAATGAAGCATTCTGACAAAATAATGAAGACAAGATAGAACATTTCATAGGTTTGCAGAGAACTATACACAATATGCACACTGAAGGCATGATGCCACCATAGGTTTGCAATCTTTATCTTCATCATTTATTTCAACTTTATGTTACTCAAGTATGACATTTTTAAATGTACCGTATTTTCCGCACTATAAGCCGCACCTAAAAACCACAAATTTTCACAAAAGCTGACAGTGCGGCTTATAACCCGGTGCGCCTTATATATGGATTAATATAAATATTTATTTTCATAAAGTTTCGGTCTCGCAACTACGGTAAACAGCCGCCATCTTTTTTCCCCGTAGAAGAGGAAGCGTTTCTTCTTCTATGGTAAGCAACTGCCAAGGTAAGCACCCGCCCCCGTAGAAGAGGAAGCGCTTCTTCTTCTACGGTAAGCAACCACCCGCCCCCGTAGAAGAAGAAGCGCGCGGGTATTACGTTTCATTTCCTTTGTGTGTTCCATGTTGATATACAACTCCATGCGCGCCCACATCACAGATGGTGTCAAAAAACAAGTGAAGCACACAAATACAACACTTGCCGTCATTCCGGGTGGATTAACCAAAGAACTCCAACCGCTCGATATTGGTGTCAACAGGGCATTTAAAGCACGACTGCGAACGGCGTGGGAACAATGGATGACCGAAGGCGAACACACCTTCACTAAGACAGGGAGACAGCGCCGGACGACATACGCCAACATCTGCCAGTGGATCGTAAATGCCTGGGCGGATATTTCGGTCTCAACTGTGGTCCGAGCTTTCCGGAAGGCAATGACTTCGACGAGACGGACATTTTGGATCCCGTATTCGCCCAACTTTTTAATTCGGACACCGAAGGAGAAGAATTCGAGGGATTTATGAATGAAGAATAACTTCAGAAAGTGAGCGTTATGTTTATTTTGTGTGTTGTGACATTAACGTTCGAGCAACATTAAGTTATTGATGTTATTGCTCTGCACTATTTTGAATTTTACTATGTTTGTGATTGCACATTTGCACATTACCGTACATTTTGGGAGTGAACAGAGTTGTTAGAACGCTGGTTTTTAATATATTATTAAAGTTTGACTGACCTGACTGTTTTTTTGACATTCCTTTAGCGCAGTTAGATGCGGCTTATAACACGGGGCGACTTATAGGTGGACAAAGTTTTGAAATATGCCGTTCATTGAAGGCGCGGCTTATAACCCAGGGCGCCTTATGGTGCGGAAAATACGGTAATTCATTTCATTGACAAGCAATTCTATTATGGTCATACTCTTGTTTGCTAGCGGCTACGATTTCAGTACTATTGAAGATCTTTGCTCCTTCTCAACTCTGTGCTAATATTCTTTTCACAAAATACAACCAATAGTACGTTAATGTTAAAGGGGAACATTATCACAATTTCAGAATGGTTAAAACCATTAAAAATCAGTTCCCAGTGGCTTATTATATTTGTCGAAGTTTTTTTCAAAATTTTACCCATCACGCAATATCCCTAAAAAAAGCTTCAAAGTGCCTGATTTTAACCACCAAGAAACTGAAGCTATTGAGCCGTATTGGTTTGAACCGTATGCAAGCGAAACCAACGAAAACGACACGACAGCCAGCGACACGGGAGAAAGCGAGGACGAATTCGTCGATCGCCTTCTAACCAACGATTGGTATGTGTTTGTTTGGCATTAAAGGAAACTAACAACTATGAACTAGGTTTACAGCATATGAAATACATTTGGCAACAACACGCACTTTGAGAGTGCAGACAGCCCAATTTTCATCAATTAATATATTCTGTAGACATACCCTCATCCGCGCTCTTTTCCTGAAAGCTGATCTGTCCAGTTTTGGAGTTGATGTCAGCAGGCCAGGGAAGCTAGGGTCGATAGGGGGTTTAGCTCGCTCGTCTGCGGGAACAAACTGCCGCCATTGCTTGCCGTGCTACCGGGGTCCTTTGTCCCTGAATTGCTCACACACTCCGGCAGATTCAATGGGGGTCTGGCGGCAGATTTCTTTGACTTTATGGTTGGAAATGCATCTGCTTTGAGTGTCGCAGGATATCCACACATTCTTGCCATCTCTGTCGTAGCATAGCTTTCGTCGGTAAAGTGTGCGGAACAAACGTCCAATTTCTTGCCACTTTGGCATCTTTGGGCCACTGGTGCAACTTGAACCCGTCCCTGTTGGTGTTGTTACACCCTCCGACGACACACCGACGAGGCATGATGTCTCCAAGGTACGGAAAACAGTCGAAAAAACGGAAAATAACAGAGCTGATCTGACTCGGTGTTTGAGAAAATGGCGGATTGCTTCCCGTTGTGACGTCATCGCTCCGAGAGCGAATAATAGAAAGGCGTTTAATTCGCCAAAATTCACCCATTTAGAGTTCGGAAATCGGTTAGAAAAATATATGGTCTTTTTTCTGCAACATCAAGGTATATATTGACGCTTACATAGGTCTGGTGATAATGTTCCCCTTTAAATCTTACTTGTGAAAAGTAATCCCCCGATTCCTATTTTCAACAGGCCGCTCATTTGAGCAGGAAAACGCTGAACACCATTTTTGTTTTCTACCTGTCAGTTTAGGCTGCTCGCTGGCTCCTCACCACCACTTCAAGATGGCGGCCCAATTTCTCGCGTCACAGCAGCCAATGCTGCGTCTACTTATAAGATGTCTATGTCGAGGACGGCTCGAGATATGCGCCGCAAACAGTTCGTAATCCGTTTTAACTTGAATGTATTAATTCATTGACGTTTCTAACGGCATTGAACAAAAGAAGAGTCTCAGAGAAGTAGCTAAAACCATTCTGTCTCGGTTTACTTTGGCAATGTGAAACAAAGAACGACATTTATGACCAAACTGAAACACTCAAAACTGAACTGAGTGCAGAGAAAATTAAGATTCAGAATCCAAGACTTCCTCCTTTTCTGCCCAACAGCTGCTAATGAAGGTTCACTCTAGAGATGCGCGGTTTGCGGACACAACCGCGGAGTCCGCGGATAAACCGCGGGTCGGGTGGGTAAAAATAGATTTTAAATAGATGCGGGCGGTTGGCGGTTGAACCAATTCGGAAATATATATACATAGTTAAATGTTGTTACCCACATACGAAAAACGAGCAGCACTCTTTGAAACAGTCAATTATTCATCAGGCACCGCGTCCCAGCAACAAGTGGCGCAAGTGAGCGCTCCTTCAGCGCAGCAGGGCGCATTTTAGAGGCCAGGCGCTCTCGCATGAATCCTGGCACTGTAGATGCCATTTTATTCCTGCATAGTGCTAACAAAAAAAAAAGTACCGTATTTTCCGCACTATTAGCCGCACCTAAAAACCACAAATTTACTCAAAAGCTGACAGTGCGGCTTATAACCCGGTGCGCTTTATATATGGATTAATATTAAGATTCATTTTCATAAAGTTTCGGTCTCGCAACTACGGTAAACAGCCGCCATCTTTTTTCCCCGTAGAAGAGGAAGTGCTTCTTCTTCTACGCAAGCAACCGCCAAGGTAAGCACCCGCCCCCATAGAACAGGAAGCGCTTCTTCTTCTACTGTAAGCAACCACCCGCCCGCGTAGAAGAAGAAGAAGAAGCGCGCGGATATTACGTTTCATTTCCTTTGTGTGTTTACATCTGTAAAGACCACAAAATGGCTCCTACTAAGCGACAGGTTTCCGGTTCATGAAAAGACGCAATCTCTCCATCCGCACACGGACTACTATTTCACAGCAACTGCCTAAAGACTTTCAAGAAAAGCTGGCTACTTTCCGTGCATATTGTAAAAACAAGATAGCTGAAAAAAAGATCCGGCCAGAGAACATTATCAACATGGACGAGGTTCCACTGACTTTTGATATTCCTGTGAACCGCACTGTGGATACAACGGGAGCACGTACGGTGAATATTCGCACCACAGGGAATGAGAAGTCATCCTTCACTGTGGTTCTAGCTTGCCATGCTAATGGCCAGAAACTTCCACCCATGGTGATATTCAAAAGGAAGACCTTGCCAAAAGAGACCTTTCCAGCCGGCGTCATCATAAAAGCTAACTCGAAGGGATGGATGGATGAAGAAAAGATGAGCGAGCCGGTTAGGGTAAGTTTACGCGAAGAGGCCGGGTGGCTTTTTTCACGCAGCTCCGTCCATGTTGATATACGACTCCATGCGCGCCCACATCACGCTGGTTTTTAATATATTATTAAAGTTTGACTGACCTATCTGACTGTTTTTTTGACATTCCTTTAGCGCAGTTAGATGCGGCTTATAACACGGGGCGGCTTATAGGTGGACAAAGTTTTGAAATATGCCGTTCATTGAAGGCGCGGCTTATAACCCAGGGCGGCTTATGGTGCGGAAAATACGGTAAGTAGACATACGGTTGGATATGTTAAACGAATTAGTCTACGTTACCTAGGCTATACCAAATAAGCCCATGTCTAACCTATATTGAGTTCGGTCAGCTAAATAATTTTGATGGTTACATGTTGTTTGGGCGCACTACAATGCAAAGGAATTAAGGCAATTGCGTTGTTTATTGTGGTTTTTTTCTATTGGAGATATACTACTATGTGTGAATAATTATTTGGCCTCGCTTTCAAGTGAAGCGCATCTCCGATTGGCGACAATGTAAGGATATTTAGCCTGCTTTGTTTGTCGCGACCGTCTATTTTCATTATAATTCAAGTTTGATGATAAAGTGCAGTCTGATGGGTTTGAATTCCCCCTTCAGCTATTTGCCTTGGCCAATAAGTTGCAGGTAATTTATTATTATTATTTATTTAATTTATTTTTGTTTAAATAGAGATGACATACATATGTTATTGTATAATTTAAGTTTATGCGCGTGCTTGACAGCCTAAGGCTTATGAGGCACATTTTGTATTTATTTTTTTATTTCAACTTAAAAACGTATGAGCCTATGCCTACAACATAGGCTATGTGTTTATCTTTATTTTCCTGCCTGTCGTTGACAATGGAGATTGTCTGATATTTTGTCATGGCTGCAGATCAATCAATAAAGGTTCATCTTTGTCGCGAAATTGTTCACTGCTTCACTGTGCACCCCGCCCTCGTCCCTATTTGAGCATTATAACGTTAACAAGTTAATATTCATTGAAATAAATTCAGAACATTTTTTTTACCTAACGAAAATATAGGCCTAGTCTTTCTAAAACATTTTTTTAACTTCTTAAAAGCCTCGTTCTGCTTGCTGCAACTGCGCACACAAAGTGTGAGGAACGCACTCCTGATCGGAGGGCATTGGCAACAATAGTCAACACTTTCTTGACAATAATATTATAATAATGATATATAATATTATCACGCATTAATATCTCTTAGCCACTAATGCGTGGCCAAGAGATATTAATGCGTGGCACGCATTGAATGTCTCTGCTGCATTGGATCAGTCTCCTTTCTTTAACAGGCAAAAGCATTATAACCTCACTAATGCCTTGCATTGTCTATATTACCGTATTTTCCGCACTATAAGGCGCACCTAAAAACCACAAATTTTCTCAAAAGCTGACAGTGCGCCTTATAACCCGGTGCGCTTTATATATGGATTAATATTAAGATTCATTTTCATAAAGTTTCGGTCTCGCAACTTCGGTAAACAGCCGCCATCTTTTTTCCCCGTAGAAGAGGAAGTGCTTCTTCTTCTACGCAAGCAACCGCCAAGGTAAGCACCCGCCCCCATAGAACAGGAAGCGCTTCTTCTTCTACTGTAAGCAACCACCCGCCCGCGTAGAAGAAGAAGAAGAAGCGCGCGGGTATTACGTTTCATTTCCTTTGTGTGTTTACATCTGTAAAGACCACAAAATGGCTCCTACTAAGCGACAGGTTTCCGGTTCATGAAAAGACGCAATCTCTCCATCCGCACACGGACTACTATTTCACAGCAACTGCCTAAAGACTTTCAAGAAAAGCTGGCTACTTTCCGTGCATATTGTAAAAACAAGATAGCTGAAAAAAAGATCCGGCCAGAGAACATTATCAACATGGACGAGGTTCCACTGACTTTTGATATTCCTGTGAACCGCACTGTGGATACAACGGGAGCACGTACGGTGAATATTCGCACCACAGGGAATGAGAAGTCATCCTTCACTGTGGTTCTAGCATGCCATGCTAATGGCCAGAAACTTCCACCCATGGTGATATTCAAAAGGAAGACCTTGCCAAAAGAGACCTTTCCAGCCGGCGTCATCATAAAAGCTAACTCGAAGGGATGGATGGATGAAGAAAAGATGAGCGAGTGGTTAAGGTAAGTTTAAGTTTACGCGAAGAGGCCGGGTGGCTTTTTTCACGCAGCTTCGTCCATGTTGATATACGACTCCATGCGCGCCCACATCACGCTGGTTTTTAATATATTATTAAAGTTTGACTGACCTATCTGACTGTTTTTTTGACATTCCTTTAGCGCAGTTAGATGCGGCTTATAACACGGGGCGGCTTATAGGTGGACAAAGTTTTGAAATATGCCGTTCATTGAAGGCGCGGCTTATAACCCAGGGCGGCTTATGGTGCGGAAAATACGGTATATATATAACAACGGGCGGATGGCGGGCGGGTGTGGTTTTGATAAAATGTTGGTTCGGGTGAATGGCGGATGGTTGACGACTTTTGTGATGCGGTTGCGGATGAAATAATTGCCTATCCGCGCATCTCTAGTTCACTCAGTCTGTTTTACTTCAATTGTTTGTATTTATTTTGTGCAATTTTATTGTAAAATGCATCGTTTGAACAAGATATTATTTTCTGGTTAAATTACCCCAAAATAAAGCAGCGGGGGAAAGGTTTCTCCCTCAAGTGTGAGTGCGCATGTGCACTTTTAGACAGTACTTGCGACCAAATCTTTTCGCACAAACGGAACAACTAAAAGGTTTTTGTCCAGTGTGACTTTGCATGTGTGTATTTAAACTGGTCCGCTGAGCAAATTTTGCACCACAGACCGAACAAGAAAAAGGTTTCAGTCCAGTGTGAAGGCGCATGTGCACGTTCAAACTGGATCGCTGAGCAAAGTCTGTCGCGCAAACAGAGCAACGAAAGGGTTTTTCCCCGGTGTGCGTTTTCATGTGTGAATTCAAACAGTATCCATTAGAAAAGGTTTTAGCACAAAGCGAGCAACTAGGCTTCTCTCCGGTGTGAGTTCTCATGTGTGTGTCAAACTGGAACACCGTGGGGAAGCTTTTATCACAGACTGAGCATTTAAAAGATGTTTCGCCTTTGTGAATCGCCACATGTGACACCAGGTCTGCCCGGCGAGGGAATATTTCATCGCAAACAGAACAACTGAAAGGTATGTCAGTGTGTCGTTTCATGTGTCGGGTCAACTGGATCTGAAAGAAAAAATGTTCACCGCAAACTGAGCAACTGTACATTTTTTCTCCGTGGACATTTCTCATGTGTGATATCATTTCACCTTTCCGAGTAAAGCTGTTGCCACAAACAGAACAACCGAATGGTTTTTCTCCTGTGTGAGTTCTCATGTGTTCGGTCAAAAAACACTCATAGGTGTAGTTTTTACCACAAAGTGGGCAGTTCAAACATTTTTTACCTGTCTTCGTTTGAGAGCATTCAGAATGTTTGTTGTCAGTTTGAGTGGTGATATCACCTTCGCAGTCTGTATCGCTGCTCAAAGGTTCTTGGTTCCTATCTTCATCCTCAGGGCAGTGTGTTGTTATGTCGTCACTATCTGATAGAGGAGCTCCACAGTAGTCTTCCTCAGCTTCTGTTGTCATGTGTTGTGATGAGCTGCAGCCTGGAGGCTCCGCCCCTCTGTTCTCCTCGCTTGGACTGGGATGAAGCTCTGAGGACTCGGGTGGTTTCTCTTCACCGTCTTCAGTCTTCACAGAGACACCACTTAGTTGCAACTTGGTGGGATGAGCCTCATTCAGTCCGAGAAGACACTCTCCCTCCTGAGCAATCCTGAGTTCCTCCTCTTCCTCTTTAATGTAGGGGGGATCTGGATCCTCCTGTTTCAAAGTGGAAGTCTCCACTTGAGACTGAGGAAAACGTTCCTCCTGACAACCAACCCGCTGCTGGACGTCTGTCGGACACAAACAATACAAGCACACTTTACTCAGACATGCCAATTGTTATATAGTCCATCAAATATGAATATTGTACAAAAGGACAAACAACAGTTCAGCTCATTAAAAATGGACAAAAAGACCAAAGTGTGGCCACTTTCATCATCTTGTGGAAAACAATCGGACCATGCTTGTGTCTTAATGTCTTGGTGATGATAAATCTGACCTGATCCATGTCGCCACACCCTCACGTTCCCGAAGATCCTCTTCATCCATCCATCTCACTGTCCCTTTATTTCAACTAGTGATGGGTCCGGCAACACCGATGCATCGGCGCATGCGTCAAGCTCATAGAGCGAAACCCTGTGTCGGTGCGCGTACCGCTTTTAGAAAGTCACGTGACCGATCATGAGCTGTTTTGGTCACGTGACCGATACGCCAACTGTGTCGCACTGACGCCTCCTCTGTGCCCTGTGAGCGGCTCTTTTCTACAGCCGGAGAAATAATAACTAAGAGAAATCGTCTAAAATGTAATACGTCGGAAAAACTTTTATTTATTTTTTTTAATAAAAATTTAAAAAAATTAAATTAAAAAAATTCCCAGTCCACAATCATCCACAACACATTCTCTTAGATTTCCATGTTATGATACATGTTCACATTATTTATTGACTGTATCTAAAAAAGATAAAAGTATATTTTTATTTAAATGAAGATATGAAATAATCCTAAATGAAATACAATGACTTGGTTTATATTATTGTATATACTAGGGCAGGGGTCACCAACGCGGTGCCCGCGGTCACCAGGTAGCCCGTAAGGACCAGATCAGTCGCCCGCTGGCCTGTTCTAAAAATAGCTCAAAGAGCAGCACTTACCAGTGAGCTGCCTCTATTTTTTAAATTGTATTTATTTACTAGCAAGCTGGTCTCGCTTTGCTCGACATTTTTAATTCTAAAAGAGACAAAACTCAAATAGAATTTGAAAATCCAAGAAAATATTTCAAAGACTTGGTCTTCACTTGGAATAAGCGGTAGAAAATGGATGGATGGATGGGTCTTCACTTGTTTAAATAAATTCATTTATTTTTTTACTTTGCTTCTTATTACTTTTAGAAATACAATTTTAGAGAAAAAATACAACCTTAAAAATTATTTTAGGATTTTTAAACAAATATACCTTTTTACCTTTTAAATTTCTTCCTCTTCTTTCCTGACAATTTAAATCAATGTTCAAGTAAAAATTTTTTTTTTTTTTTGTAAAGAATAATAAATATTTTAGCTTCTGGTTTTTCGACGAAGAATATTTGCGAAATATTTCTTCAAATCTTATTTCAAAGTATTTTGAATTTCTTTTAAAATTTTTGTTCTGGAAAATCTAGAAGAAATACTGATTTGTCTTTGTTAGAAATATAGCTTGGTCCAATTTGTTAAATATTCTAACAAAGTGCAGATTGGATTTTAACCAATTTAAAACATGTCATCAAAATTCTAAAATGTATCTTAATCAGGAAAAATTACTAATGATGTTCCATAAATTCTTTTTTTAATTTTTTCAAAAAGATTCAAATTAGCTAGTTTTTCTCTTCTTCTTGTCGGTTGAATTTTGAATTTTAAAGAGTCGAAATTGAAAATTTTATTTTAATTTTTTTCGTGTTTTCTCCTCTTTTAAACCGTTCAATTAAGTGTTTTTTTTCAGCATTTATTCTCTACAAAAAACCTTCCGTAAAAGGAAAAAAAAAATGTACGACGGAATGACAGACAGAAATACCCATTTTTTTATATATATAAATTTATTTATTTAGCTATTCTTGTTTAAATCACACTTATGTGTAACTTACAAATGACAATATATTTATTTATTTAAGTGTGTATCAAACTGGTAGCCCTTCACATTAATCAGTACCCAAGAAGTAGTTTTTGGTTTCAAAAAGGTTGGTGACCCCTGTACTAGGGCATCAAATCAGTGTCAGTTGAGTCGGTCCATAGGTTGCCTGTAGGGATTTTTAATGTCCAGCAGATGTCAGTATTTAGTGACACAGTATCGACACAGTATCAATACAGTTTTGCAATGTGTCGAAACGCTTCATGACGCCTCATCAACCCATCACTAATTTCAACTGTCCACCATGAGTGCCCGAGCTTTCAGCCGGGCACTCACGCCAAATTTCAGCCGCTCTGCCCCACATCTTGATTAAACGTATAATGAGCTCTTTCGCTCATCTTGAGTTATCTGTCATATGTTTTTAATTTTTTTTATTATACACCTTTGTTTATGAAGTTCAACATTTGCAAACAAATGTATGAACAAGGATAATTAAAACAAGTACAATACAGCGCCAGGGGGTTGGTAATTCAATAAAGTAATTACAGTAGAATGTAAAATATATATATATATATATATATATATATATATATATATATATATATATATATATATATATATATGTAGATATATACACTATATTTCCAAAAATATTTGTGTTAGGGTTAGGGTTATCTAACCCTAACCCTAACCCTTTACTCACATATGAAGTTGAAGTGCCATCCCATGGAATTGTCCAACATGTTTTGGTATCCTGGAGCATTCAAAGTTCCTTTCACTCGAACTAAGGGGCCCAAGCCCAACTCCTGAAAAACAACCCCACTTCATAATTCCTCCTCCACCAAAAATTTCACACTCGGCACAATGCAGTCCGAAATGTAGCATTCTCCTGGCAACCTCCAAACCCAGACTGGTCCATCAGATTGCCAGATGGAAAAGTGTGATTCATCAGTCCAGAGAACGTGTTTCCACTGCTCTAGAGTCCAGTGGTGATGTCCTTTACACCACTGCATCCCACGCTTTGCATTGGACTTGGTGTTGTAGGGCTTGGATGCAGCCCATTCCATGCAGCTCTCTGCGTACTGTACGTGGGCTAATTGGAAGGTGACATGAAGTTTGGAGCTCTGTAGCAAGTGACTGTGCAGAAAGTCTTTGCACTATGCTGACCTCTCTGTCAGTTTACGTGGCCTACCACTTGGTGGCTGAGTTGCTGTTGTTCCCAAACTCTCCACTTTTCTTATAATAAAGTTGACTTTGGAATATTTAGGAGTGAGGAAATTTCACGACTGGATTTATTGCACAGGTGGCATCCTATGACAGTTCCACGCTGGAAATCACTGAAAGCGGCCCATTCTTTCACAAATGTTTGTAGAAATGTGTTAGGGTTAAGTCAAGACTCAAAACACACCTATTCCTGACTGCTTATTCATTGTAATCATCTTTTCTTCTCTATCTTTGTTGTTGTTGTTTTTTATACAATTTGATTGTATTGTTTTGATTTTGTACGGTGTCCTTGAGTGCCCAGAAAGGCGCCTTATAAATAAAATGTATTATTATTATTATTATTAACGTCTTGGTGATGATAAATGGTTTTAAATCAAGGGTGTCAAACTCATTTTAGCATGGAGGAAAATCCATTCTCACGCGGGCCGGACAGGTAAAATCATGGCATGATAACGTAAAAATACCCCTGCGACAACTTCAGATTGTTCTATTTGTTTTACTTCGGCCCAAAATAGAAAAGGCACATTCTGAAAAATGTACATATCACAAATAGTCCTCTTGACAAAACACTTCGTTAGTTGAAAATTCTTGTCAGAATAATTGCATCTAAGTTTCAATGAGTTACCGGCGAGCAGACAAAAGCTGTCTTTGATCGTACTAATCAAAAGGCTTGTAAAACTCCACTGTGTAGGATGGGAAGCGACATGAAGGTGTCGCTTTCTTTGATATATTGTAATCCACGGGAAGATTTTGTCTTGACCCGAGATCTACAAAGCGGAGAGGAAGCAGGACCTGACCCCCATCCAGGCACCTTTTCTTTGAACTGTTTTGTAACCAAAGGCGACGGCTGTTTACGACCCCCCTTCCTTTAGAAACAGCTGTTGCCATGTAATCAGGGAAAATCCAAATAAAAGAGGAAGCGTGCAATCTTTCGTCAGAGCGTGGTGGAAGACTGCACAAAGAGTACAGCCCAGACGTTTCTCCTCCATCCATCCATCCATCTTCTTCCGCTTATCCGAGGTCGGGTCGCGGGGGCAGCAGCCTAAGCAGGGAAGCCCAGACTTCCGTCTCCCCAGCCACTTCGTCCAGCTCCTCCCGGGGGATCCCGAGGCGTTCCCAGGCCAGCCGGGAGACATAGTCTTCCCAACGTGTCCTGGGTCTTCCCCGTGGCCTCCTACCGGTCGGACGTGCCCTAAACACCTCCCGAGGGAGGCGATCGGGTGGCATCCTGACCAGATGCCCGAACCACCTCATCTGGCTCCTCTCCATGTGGAGGAGCAGTGGCTTTACTTTGAGCTCCCCCCGGATGACAGAGCTTCTCACCCTATCTCTAAGGGAGAGACCCGCCACCCGGCGGAGGAAACTCATTTGGGCCGCTTGTACCCGTGATCTTGTCCTTTCGGTCATAACCCAAAGCTCATGACCATAGGTGAGGATGGGAACGTAGATCGACCGGTAAATTGAGAGCTTTGCCTTCCGGCTCAGCTCCTTCTTCACCACAACGGATCGATACAGCGTCCGCATTACTGAAGACGCCGCACCGATCCGCCTGTCGATCTCACCATCCACTCTTCCCTCACTCGTGAACAAGACTCCGAGGTACTCGAACTCCTCCACTTGGGGCAGGGTCTCCTCCCCAACCCGAAGATGGCATTCCACCCTTTTCCGGACGAGAACCATGGACTCGGACTTGGAGGTGCTGATTCTCATCCCAGTCGCTTCACACTCGGCTGCGAACCGATCCAGTGAGAGCTGAAGATCCTGGCCAGATGAAGCCATCAGGACCACATCATCTGCAAAAAGCGGAGACCTAATCCTGCAGCCACCAAACCGGATCCCCTCAACGCCTTGACTGCGCCTAGAAATTCTGTCCATAAAAGTTCAGAACAGAATGGGTGACAAAGGGCAGCCTTGGCGGAGTCCAACCCTCACTGGAAACGTGTCCGACTTACTGCCGGCAATGCGGACCAAGCTCTGACACTGATCATACAGGGAGCGAACCGCCACAATAAGACAGTCCGATACCCCATACTCTCTGAGCACTCCCCACAGGACTTCCCGAGGGACACGGTCGAATGCCTTCTCCAAGTCCACAAAGCACATGTCGACTGGTTTGGCAAACTCCCATGCACGTTTCTCCTCAATGAGCTAAATTGAATTCTGTCTCTGTTTAATTCCTTGCTTCTTGTCTGTTTAATATATGTCATCAGTGTTTGAACCTGACAATTCTGAAGAAAAAAAATGGTGCAGTTTTAAAAACACCATGTAGAACACAATGAATTTAGACTTAATCTCAGTACCGTATTTTCCGCACTATTAGCCGCACCTAAAAACCACAAATTTACTCAAAAGCCGACAGTGCGGCTTTTAACCCGGTGCGCCTTATATATGGATTAATATTACGATTCATTTTCATAAAGTTTCGATCTCGCAACTACGGTAAACAGCCGCCATCTTTTTTCCCGGTAGAACAGGAAGCGCTTCTTCTTCTACGCAAGCAACCGCCAAGGTAAGCACCCGCCCCCATAGAACAGGAAGCGCTTCTTCTTCTACTGTAAGCAACCACCCGCCCCCGGAAGAAGAAGAAGCGCGTGGATTTTCGTTTCATTTCCTTTGTGTGTTTAGATCTGTAAAGACCAGACCACAAAATGGCTCCTACTAAGCGACACGCGTATAACGCAGAATTTAAACTTAAGGCAATAAGTCACGCCGAAGAACACGGAAATAGAGCAGCAGCAAGAGAATATAACATAAATGAATCAATGGTGCGTAGGTGGAGGAAGCAAGAAGATGACCTGCGCCAGGTAAAGAAGACAAAACAGAGTTTCCGAGGGAACAAAGCAAGATGGCTACTGTTGGAGGACAAACTGGAACAGTGGGTTGTTGAGCAGAGAGCAGCAAGCAGAAGTGTCAGCACCATCACTATTCCAATGAAGGCAACAGCGCTAGCAAGCGAACTTCACCTGGATGATTTTAAAGGTGGTGCTTCTTGGTGTTTCCGGTTCATGAAAAGACGCAATCTCTCCGCACACGGACCACTATTTCACAGCAACTGCCTAAAGACTTTAAAGAAAAGTTGGCTACTTTCCGTGCATATTGTAAAAACAAGATAGCTGAAAAAAAGATCCGGCCAGAGCACATTATCAACATGGACGAGGTTCCACTGACTTTTGATATTCCTGTGAACCGCACTGTGGATACAACGGGAGCACGTACGGTGAATATTCGCACCACAGGGAATGAGAAGTCATCCTTCACTGTGGTTCTAGCTTGCCATGCTAATGGCCAGAAACTTCCACCCATGGTGATATTCAAAAGGGAGACCTTGCCAAAAGAGACCTTTCCAGCCGGCGTCATCATAAAAGCTAACTCGAAGGGATGGATGGATGAAGAAAAGATGAGCGAGTGGTTAAGGGAAGTTTACGCGAAGAGGCCGGGTGGCTTTTTTCACGCAGCTCCGTCCATGTTGATATACGACTCCATGCGCGCCCACATCACAGATGGTGTCAAAAAACAAGTGAAGCACACAAATACAACACTCGCCGTCATTCCGGGTGGATTAACCAAAGAACTCCAACCGCTGGATATTGGTGTCAACAGGGCATTCAAATCACGACTGCGAACGGCGTGGGAACAATGGATGACCGAAGGCGAACACACATTCACTAAGACAGGGAGACAGCGCCGGACGACATACGCCAACATCTGCCAGTGGATCGTAAATGCCTGGGCAGATATTTCGGTCACAACTGTGGTCCGAGCTTTCCGGAAGGCAGGATTCACAGAACTGCTGGACAACAACAGTGACACTGACTCCGATGACTTCGACGAGACGGAACCGGCCATTTTGGATCCCACATTTGCCCAACTTTTCAATTCGGACACCGAAGACGAAGAATTCGAGGGATTTACGAATGAAGAATAACTTCAGAAAGTGAGCGTTATGTTTATTTTGTGTGTTGTGACATTAACGTTCGAGCAACATTATGTTGCTATTGCTCTGCACTATTTTGAATTTTACTATGTTTGTGATTGCACATTTGCGTACATTTTGGGACAGAGTTGTTAGACCGCTGGTTTTTAATATATTATTAAAGTTTGACTGACCTATCTGACTGTTTTTTTGACATTCCCTTTAGCGCAGCGTAGGCGCGGCTTATAACCCGGGGCGGCTTATAGGTGGACAAAGTTTTGAAATATGCCATTCATTGAAGGTGCGGCTAATAACCCGGGGCGGCTTATAGTGCGGAAAATACGGTATCTATAAAGCAATTACACTTTAAGTCACAGCCCATCTAGGCTTGAACAACGACAAAATAAAGCATTAATAAAAACTCTTCTGTATATCAACTACCTCATTTGTTAATTCCACATAAGAATCATGCGCTAACTCAACTAACCATACAAACAGAGGTAAAAAAACTATTGAAGAGGGTTGAGTTACTCCCTGCCTTCTATGCATCACTGTGTATCCATAGAAAAATAAAAGCTGTGAAATGTGTAAACAATTTCAACAAAGCAAAAACAAAAGCTTAAAAAACTGACAGTATTGCAGTAACTCACACACTGTTCACTTTCTCTAAATGTGCACAGAAGACAGTCATTTTCACAGAACTATATCAAGGTGCAGCATTTGAAATGATTGTTTATTTAACTCCTGTTTTACTTATGTTGGGTCGAGGAGGAGGAGTGGCAACCCTGATTTACTGTGTACCTCTTGCTTGGTGTACTCGCTCGCCCCGGTATTAACTATTTGCTTGCCTAACAGAATTGCTATTGCGACATCCAGTGGACACATTTAGAACAGCAGTTTCTTTCATTTAAAAACGCAGCTCAATTCTACACTTAGCAAATGCATCTTGCGGGCTGGATTGAACCTGTTCGCGGGCCGGGCCGTATGTTTGACATCCATCCATTTTCTACCGCTTGTCCCATTCGGGGTCGCTGGAGCCTATCTCAGCTGCATTCGGGCAGAAGGTGGCGTACACCCTGGACAAGTCGCCACCTCATCACAGGGCCAACACAGATAGACAACATTCACACACTAGGGACCATTTAGTGTTGCCAATCAACTTATCCCCAGGTGCATGTCTTTGGAGGTGGGAGGGGCCTATCCCCAGGTGCATGTCTTTGGAGGTGGGAGGGGCCTATCCCCAGGTGCATGTCTTTGGAGGTGGAAGGCCAGGTGCATGTCTTTGGAGGTGGGAGGAAGCCGGAGTACCCGGGGGGAACCCACGCAGTCACGGGGGAGAACATGCAAACTCCACACAGAAAGACCCCGAGCGCAGGATCGAACCCAGGACCTTCGTATTGTGAGGCAGACGCACTAATCCCTCTGCCACCGTGCTGTTTGACATCCCTGGTTTAGAGACAAATATATAAGCTACCTGAGTTCAATCCCGGGCTCGGGATCTTCCTGTGTGGAGTTTGCATGTTCTCTCCGTGACTGCGTGGGTTCCCTCCGGGTACTCCGGCTTCCTCCCACCTCCAAAGACATGCACCTGGGGATAGGCCCCTCCCACCTCCAAAGAGATGCACCTGGGGATATGTTGATTGGCAACACTAAATGGTCCCTAGTGTGTGAATGTTGTCTATCTGTGTTGGCCCTGTGATGAGATGGTGACTTGTCCAGGGTGTACCCCGCCTTCCAGCTGAGATAGGCTCCAGCACCAGCACCCCCCCACCCCGTGACCCAGAGAGAGACAAGCAGTAGGAAATGGATGGATGATAGGATATATTAAAAATAGGATGGAGCGGATTTTTTACACTCTTAATAAAAATATATTTTTAATGATTTAAACCAGGGCCATGTTTGACATCCCTGGTTTAAATCATTAAAAATATATATTTCTTAAGAGTGTAAAAATCCGCACCATTCCTATTTTGAATATCTGTTTCATGATCACTTATATATATATATATACACAGGTAAAAGCCAGTAAATTAGAATATTTTGAAAAACTTGATTTATTTCAGTAATTGCATTCAAAAGGTGTAACTTGTACATTATATTTATTCATTGCACACAGACTGATGCATTCAAATGTTTATTTCATTTAATTTTGATGATTTGAAGTGGCAACAAATGAAAATCCAAAATTCCGTGTGTCACAAAATTAGAATATTACTTAAGGCTAATACAAAAAAGGGATTTTTAGAAATGTTGGCCAACTGAAAAGTATGAAAATGAAAAATATGAGCATGTACAATACTCAATACCTGGTTGGAGCTCCTTTTGCCTCAATTACTGCGTTAATGCGGCGTGGCATGGAGTCGATGAGTTTCTGGCACTGCTCAGGTGTTATGAGAGCCCAGGTTGCTCTGATAGTGGCCTTCAACTCTTCTGCGTTTTTGGGTCTGGCATTCTGCATCTTCCTTTTCACAATACCCCACAGATTTTTTATGGGGCTAAGGTCAGGGGAGTTGGCGGGCCAATTTAGAACAGAAATACCATGGTCCGTAAACCAGGCACGGGTAGATTTTGCGCTGTGTGCAGGCGCCAAGTCCTGTTGGAACTTGAAATCTCCATCTCCATAGAGCAGGTCAGCAGCAGGAAGCATGAAGTGCTCTAAAACTTGCTGGTAGACGGCTGCGTTGACCCTGGATCTCAGGAAACAGAGTGGACCGACACCAGCAGATGACATGGCACCCCAAACCATCACCCAACCATGCAAATTTTGCATTTCCTTTGGAAATCGAGGTCCCAGAGTCTGGAGGAAGACAGGAGAGGCACAGGATCCACGTTGCCTGAAGTCTAGTGTAAAGTTTCCACCATCAGTGATGGTTTGGGGTGCCATGTCATCTGCTGGTGTCGGTCCACTCTGTTTCCTGAGATCCAGGGTCAACGCAGCCGTCTACCAGCAAGTTTTAGAGCACTTCATGCTTCCTGCTGCTGACCTGCTCTATGGAAATGGAGATTTCAAGTTCCAACAGGACTTGGCGCCTGCACACAGCGCAAAATCTACCCGTGCCTGGTTTACGGACCATGGTATTTCTGTTCTAAATTGGCCCGCCAACTCCCCTGACCTTAGCCCCATAGAAAATCTGTGGGGTATTGTGAAAAGGAAGATGCAGAATGCCAGACCCAAAAACGCAGAAGAGTTGAAGGCCACTATCAGAGCAACCTGGGCTCTCATAACACCTGAGCAGTGCCAGAAACTCATC
Source organism: Nerophis lumbriciformis (assembly GCF_033978685.3). Classification (NCBI taxonomy): domain Eukaryota; kingdom Metazoa; phylum Chordata; class Actinopteri; order Syngnathiformes; family Syngnathidae; genus Nerophis; species Nerophis lumbriciformis. The sequence goes on along the minus strand of NC_084567.2, from coordinate 2,847,541 downwards.
GACTCCATGCCACGCCGCATTAACGCAGTAATTGAGGCAAAAGGAGCTCCAACCAAGTATTGAGTATTGTACATGCTCATATTTTTCATTTTCATACTTTTCAGCTGGCCAACATTTCTAAAAATCCCTTTTTTGTATTAGCCTTAAGTAATATTCTAATTTTGTGACACACGGAATTTTGGATTTTCATTTGTTGCCACTTCAAATCATCAAAATTAAATGAAATAAACATTTGAATGCATCAGTCTGTGTGCAATGAATAAATATAATGTACAAGTTACACCTTTTGAATGCAATTACTGAAATAAATCAAGTTTTTCAAAATATTCTAATTTACTGGCTTTTACCTGTATATATTAGTGATGGGTTGATGAGGCGTCATGAAGCGTTTCGACACATTGCAAAACTGTATTGATACTGTATTGATACTGTGTCACTAAATACTGACATCTGCTGGACATTAAAAATCCCTACAGGCAACCTATGGACCGACTCAACTGACACTCATTTTATGACCTAGTATATACAATAATATAAACCAAGTCATTGTATTTCATTTAGGATTATTTCATATCATCATTTAAATAAAAATATATTTTTATCTTTTTAAGATACAGTCAATAAATAATGTGAACATGTATCATAACATCATACTTGCCAACCCTCCCGAATTTTCCGGGAGACTCCCGAAATTAAGTGCCTCTCCCGAAAACCTCCCGGGACAAATATTCTCCCGAAAATCTCCCGATTTTCAGCCGAGCTGGAGGCCACGCCCCCTCCAGCTCCATGCGGACCTGAGTGAGGACAGCCCTTTTTCACGAAGGGAGGACAACTAGGTAACAAGAAATAAATCATCCAGACTAGAGATAAATTGTATTATTATGTTTATCTTACCTACAAATAAATATATTTATTAATAATTTTAAAAAAAATACTAAATACATTTTTACTATATTTTGTTAAAAACATCAAAATTAATTGTATTTTTTCTGACTCCTTATTACATCCAGGCATTAAAATTATACATTAAAATAAACATATTTATTTATTATTTATATTTGAAATAATTAATTCTAAATTATTCTAATAATTCATTTAAAATGACCATATTTAATTATTAAAATAATTGCTTGTTTATCAACAACTTTAGCATTTTATTCATTACATTTTGAAGCTCTCAGAAGCCAAGTTATGTTATATTCCTTAATATTTATTTATGCAAGTTTGAAGTATCAATTATCTAAACAGTTTTGTTTGCATATTTTCAGGATGTAGATATATATATACAGGGCCGGCCCGTGGCATAGGCCGTATAGGCAAATGCTAAGGGCGCCGTCCATCAGGGGGCGCCATGCCAGTGCCACAAATGTTGGAGAAAAAAAAAAGAGAAAAAAAAGTTGTTACTATTATTTCTAAATACAAAAAATAATCTCACGTTAATTAAAATGCAAAGTAAAGCCTATTTAATAGAAATATTATTTGTTACAACATTACGCCCCCCCCTCCTCCCCACGCACGGTGCGCCCCCTCCCTTCCCGTATCATGACTCTTTTTGGACGTCACCACATCAAAAAATCAACACAAGATGTCAAAACGGCCAAAACTGTCAGGTGCCCAGGGAAGAAAAAAGAGAAAAGAAGAGGAGGAGAAACGAGAAAAGACAGAGGTAGCAGGTAGGTAACGTTAGCCTACATGAAATTATTTGTCTGTTACAGAATGTGATAGTAACCTGGCTTTTTAGCATTAAGCTAATGTTACATGATTCGGCAATTGCTAATCAATAAATAGCTAGTTCTATTTTAACGTCGGGTTAATATTGTGGAGGGGGCTAAATTGTTATGGAAAATAATAATGTAACGTTAGGTAATTACAGTACTCCCACCTTACATTCCTCAGGGACATTTGTATTAGATCTTTTAAGCAGGTGTTTTTTGTTTACATTGTTATTGCCTTCTGGTTAGCTAATGTTTGCCCTGCAGGTAATAGTCACTTTTCCACCCCTTTATATATTAGGTATAGTTGTAAGTAAAAAAAAAAGGTCAAAGACAAAGCTATTCGGGTTCTTGTGAGTATATACACTTCACTGCCGATGTGGGGGGGCGCCACCTAAAATCTTGCCTAGGGCGCCAGATTGATTAGGGCCGGGCCTGTATATATATATATATATATATATATATATATATATACATATATATATATATATATATATATATATATATATATATATATATATATATATATATATATATATACATATACATATATATATATATATATATATATATATATATGTATGTATATATATATATATATATATATGTATGAAATACTTGATTTGGTGAATTCTAGCTGTCAATATACTCCTCCCCTCTTAACCACGCCCTGCCCCGCCCCCGACCACGCCCCCAGCCCCTACCTCCCGAAATCGGAGGTCTCAAGGTTGGCAAGTATGTATAACATGGAAATCTAAGAGAACGTGTGGTGAATGAGGATGCTTGTGGACTGGGATTTTTTGTAATTTTTTTTTCACATTTTTATTTTTTTTAAAAAACAGTTTTTCCAACGTATTAAATTTTAGACGATTTCTCTTCTTAGTTATTATTTCTCCGGCTGTAGAAAAGAGCCGCTCACAGGGCACAGAGGAGGCGACACAGTTCGCGTATCGGTCACGTGACCGAAACAGCTCATGATCGGTCACGTGACTTTCTAAAAGCGGTACGCGCACCGACAGGGTTTTGCTCTATGACAGGGGTCCTCAAGTACAAATCTTGAAGGTCCACAAATGTTTTTTTTTAAACAGGCTGGGTCCGTTTATTATCGGTCAAGCTTATATAGTAGCAGGAGGTAAGTAGTTTAACATTTTCTTAAAATAAACAAAAATAAAATAAATATCCAATAAAATACATGAAATATTTTCTTTGAAACAAAAATAAATAAGAACTTTGAAAAAATGTGTCCTCTGCATTTGACCCATCCCTTGATCACCCCCTGGGAGGTGAGGGGAGCAGTGGGCAGCAGCGGCGCTGTGCCCGGGAATCATTTTTGGTGATTTAACCCACAATTCCAACCCTTGATGCTGAGTGCCAAGCAGGGAAGAATGCTGGTATGAGCTTTTAAACATAACCCGTTAACTGCTGCCAATCAAATGGTGAATAAGATACTCTTTAGGGTTCATATGTTTGTAAATCTGACTGTGATGAAGTCAGTGCCTCACCAGCCATCAACCTCACCGCACGTTACTGCTCTGTTGCTATTTGTTGTTGTGTCATAGATTTAACAAAAATCTTGCTTGATGTTTCATATGACTTTTTCAGCCTCGTGATTTCTTTTTTTCTTAGCTCTGAATCATGAGGAAATGTCTCTTCAAATTCGCGGTGCTCTTTCAGATAGTGACGTTTCAGATGTTCACTTTTCACCAGAGCAACAGTACTGTTGCATATTAGACACATTGGTCTGGTACTTGCAGTAGGTAGGATGAAAACATATTGCTCTGTCCATTTTTCCTTGAAACGTCGGTTTTCCCTGTCCACCTTTCTTTTACCAGCCTGAGCCAACTTGGAGCATGCCATTGTGATTTGATTCACATTCAGTGACTGACGAGTGAACAGTTAGCGAAGTAGCGATACGAGACAACTGTGTGCCTGCAGCGAAAGGTTCCATGCACTGTGCACTGCACATGTGTATGACCCAGGTGGTAACAGCCTATCAGCGCGTCTTTGTGATCGAGATGACAACCCATACCCCGGAATTAGCCAATCAGAGTGGCGTTCTCTCGCTGACACGAGAAGTGTAAACGAAACGTGGAGATATTTGACTAAAAACAACGAAGAACGTTGACTTGCGCTAGCGATAACTCACAGATGAATACAATTATTATATTTTTTATAATAATTATAATTATACCGTATTTTCCGCACTATAAGGCGCACCGGATTATTAGCCGCACCTTCTATGAATTACATATTTCATAATTTTGTCCACCAATAAGCCGCCCCGGACTAAAAGCCGCGCCTACGCTGCGCTAAAGTGAATGTCAAAAAAACGCTGCGCTAAAGTGAATGTCAAAAAAACAGTCAGATAGTTCAGTCAAACTTTAATAATATATTGAAAACCAGCGTTCTAACAACTCTGTCCCAAAATGTACGCAAATGTGCAATCACAAACATAGTAAAATTCAAAATGGTGTAGAGCAATAAATAGCAACATAATGTTGCTCGAACGTTAATGTCACAACACACAAAATAAACATAGCGCTCACCTTCTGAAGTTATTCTTCATTCGTAAATCCTTCGAATTCTTCGTCTTCGGTGTCCGAATTGAAAAGTTGCGCAAGCGTGGGATCCAAAAATGGCCGGCTCCGCCTCGTCGAAGTCATCGGATTCAGTGTCGCTGTTGTTGTGCAGCAGTTCTGTGAATCCTGCCTTCCGGAAAGCTCGGACCACAGTTGTGACCGAAACTATCTGCCCAGGCATTTACGATCCACTGGCAGATGTTGGCGTATGTCGACCGGCGCTATCTGCCCGTCTTAGTGAAGGTGTGTTCGCCTTCGGAGCTGTGTGAAAAAAGCCACCCGGCCTCTTCGCGTAAACTTCCCTTAACCACTCGCTCATCTTTTCTTCATCCATCCATCCCTTCGAGTTAGCTTTTATGATGACGCCGGCTGGAAAGGTCTCTTTTGGCAAGGTCTTTCTTTTGAATATCACCCTGGGTGGAAGTTAGCATGGCAAGCTAGAACCACAGTGAAGGATGACTTCTCATTCTCTGTGGTGCGAATATTCACCGTACGTGCTCCCGTTCCACAGTGCAGTTCACAGGAATATCAGTTGCTGTGAAATACGGTAGTAATCCGTGTGCGGATGGAGAGATTGCGTCTTTTTATGAACCGGATCCTTGTCCTTTGTAGGAGCCATTTTGTGGTCTTTACAGATGTAAACAGGAAATGAAACGTACGGTGATATCCGCGCGTTTTTTCTTCTTCTTCCGGGGGCGGGTGAAGCGCTTCCTGTTCTATGGGGGCGGGTGCTTTCCTTGGCGGTTGCTTGCGTAGAAGAAGAAGCGCTTCCTGTTCTACCGGGAAAAAAGATGGCGGCTGTTTACCGAAGTTGCGAGACCGAAACTTTATGAAAATGAATCGTAATAAAGCGCACCGGGTTATTAGGCGCACTGTCAGCTTTTGAGAAAAATTGTGGTTTTTAGGTGCGCCTTATAGTGCGGAAAATACGGTAATAATAAAAATAAATTAAAAACTTTTTATTTTTTTAAAATTTTTTTTACTATAATTCGTGCTGGGTCCGGACGGACACGTCGCTGGGTCCGGACATGGACCGCGGTTCGCCTGTTGAGGATCACTGCTCTATGAGCTCGACGCATGCGCCGATGCATCGGTATTGCCGGACCCATCACTACTATATATATATATATATATATATATATGTCTCTAAACCTTTCAAAATGAGCCCAAATGTGCAGTTATTCAGGTAAATAAAGCCGAATGGGGCTCCCGACCACCGCCTGAAACCCGAAAGTGCCCGGATGTGCCCTTAGGTCACGTGATTGCAACTCAGCTATAGAGAAGAATATCATTTGCATTGACTGCATATAAAGTAGCATTGGCCGCCATCTTGGATTATATTTTACATTGCTTTGATTAAAAATATAAACGTTCTTAAATGGTTCCGTATAGTAGCGAACTAGTATTTCAAATAATGTTAAAATACCTTCAATGTGCAACACAAAGCGAGTCTTGCAACCAAATTCCAGTTGTTGTCGATGTCGCTCCTTCTCTCGTGTTCTAGAAAGTTCCTCCTCGTACGACGCTATCGTTCTTTCAAACAGGGCGAATATTTCATCAGCCGCCGCCATGAGTCGCTCCTTCACCAACTCTTTCAACATACTCGCTGTTTTTAACTCCGCTATCTTCGCGCTTTGTCTCGCCTTTCTCTTCGAGCGTTGTCAACTTCCGCCTTTTTTCGACTTCGACAGCTTAGCATGGAGCGCTACTGCCCACTGGCGCTGACGAGACGCGGGGCCGCCATCTTGGAGTGGTGATCCGCTCCACTCAGTGCAATTCATTTGGCAGGAGCAATGAACTGTCAGCACATTTAATTCATCTTACCTCACTGAATACCACTGATTTCCACGCGCTTTTTTGTCATACATGTAGCTATGATAAAGGACACATGTTTTATTATTCATAGTTTGCTTAACAGTAATAGAATATCCTTATAAGTGACCCATACTTGCCAACCCTCCCGAATTTTCCGGGAGACTCCCGAAATTCAGCGCCTCTCCCGAAAACCTCCCGGGACAAATATTCTCCCAAAAATCTCCCGATTTTCAGCCGGAGCTGGAGGGGGCGCGGCCTCCATGCGGACCTGAGTGAGGACAGCCTTTTTTCAAGACGGGAGGACAACAGGGTGACAAGAAATAAATCATCCAGACTAGAGATAAATTGTATTATTATGTTTATCTTACCTAAAAATAAATATATTTATTAATAAAAAATTTTTTTTTAAATAAATAAATTTTTACTATATTTTGCTAAAAACATCAAAATTAATTGTATTTTTATTTGTATTTTTTCTGACTCCTTATTACATCCAGCCATAGAATTATACATTAAAATAAACATATTTGAAATAATTAATTTAATTTTAAATTATCATAATAATTCATTTAAAATGACCATATTTAATTATTGAAATAATTGCTTGTTTATCAACAACTTTAGCATTTTATTCATTGCATTTTGAAGCTCTCAGAAGCCAAGTTATGTTATATTCCTTAATATTTATTTATGCAAGTTTGAAGTATCAATGATCTAAACACAGTTTTGTTTGCATATTTTCAGGATATATACATATGTATATATATGTATATATATATATATATATATATATATATATATATATATATATATATATATATATATATATATATATATATATATATGTATGTGTGGGGAAAAAAAATCACAAGACTATTTCATCTCTACAGGCCTGTTTTCATGAGGGGGGTACCCTCAATCGTCAGGAGATCGTCTCCTGACGATTGAGGGTACCCCCCTCATGAAACAGGCCTGTAGAGATGAAATAGTCTTGTGATTTTTTTTCCCCACACATACATATATTGCGCTCTACTACGGTATCGAGCACTATTTTTTGGATAACCTTATTAAGACATATATATATATATATATATGTATGTGTGGGAAAAAAATCACAAGACTATTTCATCTCTACAGGCCTGTTTCATGAGGGGGGGTTCCCCTCAATCATCAGGAGATTTTAATGGGAGCATTCACATACCATGGTTTATATAGGGCACAGAGTGGGTGGGTATGTATATATATATATATATATATATATATATATATATATATATGAAATACTTGACTTGGTGAATTCTAGTTGTCAATATACTCCTCCCCTCTTAACCACGCCCCCAACCACGCCCTGCCCCACCCCTGACCACGCCCCCACACCCCACCTCCCGAAATCGGAGGTCTCAAGGTTGGCAAGTAGAAGTGACCAGACATCCCAGATCAAAACTGGGAATATAATCCCAGAGAAGGGGGAAAAAAAGGGTCAGCTATTTTTAAGTTGAAGAAACAATATGATGAGGTTATATATACATGCTACATAAACAATGTATGAATACATTAAATATCTATATATCTTATAGACTGTATCTCTGTTGCTGCAGCAGCACAGAGTTTATTCTGTCTTGACACTTTGTATTGATATTTTCTATTACATTCTTCCCTTAAATGATAATGTTTACATTGATTGTTTTATACATATTTATGTATGTCGCTTTGGATAAAAGCGTCTGCCAAATACTTCAACATAAACATATATAAACACCTGAAAGTCTTTATATCAGCTAAAACCACCAATCTGTTTCACTGGATTCAGAATAAAACCAAATTATGTCTTACCCAACAATGTTAGTATTTGAATATTGTTACTTGAAGACTTATTCCTGGTTACAATTATACTGTTAAGAAAGTATTATCTTATACTTTGCCTAAAATGAGAATGCATCATAATCAGGGGCGGCTGGTGAATTTTGTTTTAGGTGGGGCTGAAAGTTTGTAGGGGGGTCATCCTCCCCCAGAAGATTTCTTTCTCGATTTTCACATACAAATGAAGCATTCTGACAAAATAATGAAGACAAAATAGAACATTTCATAGGTTTGCAGAGAACTATATACAATATGCACACTGGCTTTTACAATCTTAATCTTCATCATTTATTTCAACTTTATGTTATTCAAATATGACATTTTTAAATGTAATTAATTTCATTGACAAGCAATTCTATTATGGTCATACTCTTGTTTGCTAGCGGCTACGATTTCAGTACTATTGAAGATCTTTGCTCCTTCTCAACTCTGTGCTAATATTCTTTTCACAAAATACAACCAATAGTACGTTAATGTTAAATCTTACTTGTGAAAAGTCATCCCCCGATTCCCATTTTCAACAGTCCGCTCATTTGAGCAGGAAAACGCTGAACACCATCTTTGTTTTCTACCTGTCAACTGTCAGTTTAAGCTGCTCATCACCACTTCAAGATGGCGGCCCAATTTCTCGCGTCACAGCAGCCAATGCTGCGTCTACTTACAAGATGTCTATGGGTTTTACGGCAGCGCAAACATTGACGTCACACAGCTGCCATCTTGCGGCAGGATGAAAGATAACACAATATTTATGACAAATTTGTGCTTTGTCTTAAAGATGTAATACCCGTATTTTCCGCACTATAAGGCGCACCTAAAAACCACACATTTTCTCAAAAGCTGACAGTGCGCCTTATAACCCGGTGCGCTTTATATATGGATTAATATTAAGATTCATTTTCATAAAGTTTCGGTCTCGCAACTACGGTAAACAGCCGCCATCTTTTTTCCCCGTAGAAGAGGAAGTGCTTCTTCTTCTACGCAAGCAACCGCCAAGGTAAGCACCCGCCCCCATAGAACAGGAAGCGCTTCTTCTTCTACTGTAAGCAACCACCCGCCCGCGTAGAAGAAGAAGAAGCGCGCGGATATTACCGTACGTTTCATTTCCTTTGTGTGTTTACATCTGTAAAGACCACAAAATGGCTCCTACTAAGCGACAGGGATCCGGTTCATGAAAAGACGCAATCTCTCCATCCGCACACGGACTACTATTTCACAGCAACTGCCTAAAGACTTTCAAGAAAAGCTGGCTACTTTCTGTGCATATTGTAAAAACAAGATAGCTGAAAAAAAGATCCGGCCAGAGAACATTATCAACATGGACGAGGTTCCACTGACTTTTGATATTCCTGTGAACCGCACTGTGGATACAACGGGAGCACGTACGGTGAATATTCGCACCACAGGGAATGAGAAGTCATCCTTCACTGTGGTTCTAGCTTGCCATGCTAATGGCCAGAAACTTCCACCCATGGTGATATTCAAAAGGAAGACCTTGCCAAAAGAGACCTTTCCAGCCGGCGTCATCATAAAAGCTAACTCGAAGGGATGGATGAAGAAAAGATGAGCGAGTGGTTAAGGTAAGTTTACGCGAAGAGGCCGGGTGGCTTTTTTCACGCAGCTCCGTCCATGTTGATATACGACTCCATGCGCGCCCACATCACGCTGGTTTTTAATATATTATTAAAGTTTGACTGACCTATTTGACTGTTTTTTTGACATTCCTTTAGCGCAGTTAGATGCGGCTTATAACACGGGGCGTCTTATAGGTGGACAAAGTTTTGAAATATGCCGTTCATTGAAGGCGCGGCTTATAACCCAGGGCGCCTTATGGTGCGGAAAATACGGTATTTGGATTTACACAGTATGAGAAAACTTCTGAAAAGGAATTTTACCTCTGCAACCTCATTATACTTGTGGCTAAGTTTTTGCGTGCCTTTAAAAAAATGTTTGAACTTCACTTTAAAACGCTATCCACATCTGACAACCAAAAAGCTGTGAAAACTATGATGCTACGCTCCAAATGTAAACTATTTACACAACTTTTGTGAGCCTATAACTATACACATTACTACATACACTATATTGCCAAAACTATTTGGCCACCCATCCAAATGATGAGAATCAGGTGTCCCATTCACTTGGCCCGGTGTATCAAATCAAGCACTTAAGCATGGAGACTGTTTCTACAAACATTTGTGAAAGAATGGGCCGCTTTCAGTGATTTCCAGCGTGGAACTGTCATAGGATGCCACCTGCGCAACAAATCCAGTCGTGAAATTTCCTCGCTCCTAAATATTCCAAAGTCAACTTTATTATAAGAAAAGTGGAGGGTTTGGGAACAACAGCAACTCAGCCACCAAGTGGTAGGCCACGTAAACTGACAGAAAGGTCAGCATAGTGCAAAGACTTTCTGCACAGTCACTTGCTACAGAGCTCCAAACTTCATGTGACCTTCCAATTAGCCCACGTACAGTACGCAGAGAGCTGCATGGAATGGGCTGCATCCAAGCCATACAACACCAAGTCCAATGCAAAGCGTGGGATGCAGTGGTGTAAAGGACATCACCACTGGACTCTAGAGCAGTGGACACACGTTCTCTGGACTGATGAATCACACTTTTCTATCTGGCAATCTGATGGACCAGTCTGGGTTTGGAGGTTGCCAGGAGAACGCTACATTTCGGACTGCATTGTGCCGAGTGTGAAATTTGGTGGAGGAGGAATTATGAAGTGGGGTTGTTTTTCAGGAGTTGGGCTTGGTTGTGTTATGGTAGGACTTAGGGGAGGTGACGGCTCAGACACCAGGGGGCAGTATATACAATTATTTATTATATATATAGTATATATATATAATAACAAAACAATACTAATATAAACTAAACTAATGAAATGGAGTGTGTGACAAAACCCTAGAGTGAGTGGTGTTAGACTATGTGTGTAGTTAGCTGTTGTGTATTACCGTTCTGTTGGATGAGGGAGCAGACAAGTCCAAAGAGGGCAAGGCAAAAGGGGTCCAAGAGGCAGGCAGATGATCCGGGGCGAGAGTGAGGCGTCAGAATCCAGGGGCGAGAGAAAGGTCTAGGAACGAAGGAGGCAGTCAGAGTCCAGAGGGAGATCCAGGCGAAAGTGAGACGCACAGCTCACTTTACAGGCGACGGAGGGTACTGCGGGGACACGGGAGAAGACAAGGGACAAATCAAGGCACGGAGAGGAAACATGAATCGAGCATAAAGCTTGTTGCTTACGGTACACCATGAGAAAACTAAGTTCCCGCGCCGATCCTAGGGTCCACTGGTCTTTTAACCAGCTCGCCCTCATCAGTTCCAGGTGTGAAGATTGCCAGCGAGTGATTGCAGCTGGTGGCTGCTGCAGGGCGGGGACGCGCGCGGCGCGTCCCTGGATGTGCGCACCCGTGGGCGTGTCCCGAGGTGCGCACAGACGGATGAGCGGCGTTGGCAGGAGCCTGAGCCGTAACAGGTTGGTCCCTTAGTTCCAGTGAAAGGAACTTTGAATGCTCCAGGATACCAAAACATGTTGGACAATTCCATGGGATGGCACTTCAACTTCATATGTGAGTAAAGGGTTAGGGTTATATAACCCTAACCCTAACCCAAATACTTTTGGCAATATAGTGTATATATCTACATATATATATATATTTTACATTCTACTGTAATTACTTTATTGAATTACCAACCCCCTGGCGCTCTATTGTACTTGTTTTAATTATCCTTGTTCATACATTTGTTTGCAAATGTTGAACTTCATAAACAAAGGTGTATAATAAAAAAAATAAAAAAAATATGACAGATATAACTCAAGATGAGCGAAAGAGCTCATGATACGTTTAATGACTTCTTTATTTTTTTATTTTCCTGAGGGAACTCTCCTGAAGGAATCAATAAAGTACAAACTATCTATCTATCTATTTATTCATTCACCACACATTAACCCAACCTCGCTTCCTCGTCACACAAAACGCTGCACATTACATCCTGTAAACAAAGAAGGTGTCAAGACTTGGACTATGGCTTGGTTTGTTCTCCCGAGGTGCAAGTGAATTGGACCAGATGTGGCGTGAAGGTAAATACATGATTTATTTAAACACTATAACTACAAAAAAAAAGGATCAAACAAAAGACGCGCACAGGGGCGGAGGTACAAAACTAGACTATAAACACAGAACTTGCACATTGGCAGAAACCATGAACAATTAAACAAAACTTGCAATCTATGGCATGAATAAAGAAAACTTACTTGGATGAAAAAAAACGGCATGAAAAAGCGCAGCAAGGGTTATAAGGGTGTGTGGAGAGTATAAATGCGGGATGTCGTCAGAACGACAAACTGAAAACAATGAACTTAAATACTATAGACATGATTAACGAAAACAGGTGCGTGACTCAAAACGTGAAACAGGTGCGTGACGTGACAGGTGTGGTTGCTATGGTGACAAAACAAAAGTGCACAAAAAGTCCAAAAACCAAACCGAACATGACCAAAACAAAAACATGATCACACATAAAGGAAACAATCCACTCATGGTGGTGTTTTCAATTTTATGTGCCAGAAAAAAGAGACGATATTTTGCAGCAGATAATATGGATGAACTCTAATATTGTAATAGATGGAAAGCCTTTCTTTTGGAAAAATATGTTTGAAAGAGGAATCATTTTTGTCAATGATATTATAAATGAGAATGGTAAGATGATGAAGTATGATGAATTTACAACTATGTATGGTGATGCTTGCTCAAGCTTTTCATTTAATCAACTAACTGGAGTCATTGGGAAAAGATGGAAACAAATAATTAATTATGGAACTACTAAATTATTAGTTTGTAAACCTCTAATAAGAAATTCGAGTTGGCAAAAAGGAACTAAAATAAATAGAAAAATATATAAGTTTTATTTAATAAAGAAATCTTTGAAGGCTGCCCCATACAACACATTTGGAAAATGGGAGGACTTTTTTGACTGCCCGTTGCCGCGGGATGCCATATTCAAACTAATCTATAAAACTACTATCGATGTGCAAAATCGTTATTTTCAAATTAAAATTATTTATACCGTATTTTCCGCACTATAAGGCGCACCTAAAAACCACAAATTTTCTCAAAAGCTAACAGTGCGCCTTATAACCCGGTGCGCTTTATTACGATTCATTTTCATAAAGTTTCGATCTCGCAACTTCGGTAAACAGCCGCCATCTTTTTTCCCGGTAGAACAGGAAGCGCTTCTTCTTCTACGCAAGCAACCGCCAAGGTAAGCACCCGCCCCCATAGAACAGGAAGCGCTACCGCCCGCCCCCGGAAGAAAAAGAAGCGCGCGGATATTTCGTTTCATTTCCTTTGTGTGTTTACATCTGTAAAGACCAGACTACAAAATGGCTCCTACTAAGCGACACGCTTATAACGCAGAATTTAAACTTAAGGCAATAAGTCATGCCGAAGAACACGGAAATAGAGCAGCAGCAAGAGAATATAACATAAATGAATCAATGGTGCGTAGGTGGAGGAAGCAAGAAGATGACCTGCGCCAGGTAAAGAAGACAAAACAGAGTTTCCGAGGAAACAAAGCAAGATGGCAACAGTTGGAGGACAAACTGGAACAGTGGGTTGTTGAGCAGAGAGCAGCAAGCAGAAGTGTCAGCACCATCACTATTCCAATGAAGGCAACAACGCTAGCAAGCGAACTTCACCTGGATGATTTTAAAGGTGGTGCTTCTTGGTGTTTCCGGTTTATGAAAAGACGCAATCTCTCCATCCGCACACGGACTACTATTTCACAGCAACTGCCTAACGACTTTAAAGAAAAGCTGGCTACTTTCCGTGCATATTGTAAAAAGAAGATAGCGGAAAAAAAGATCCGGCCAGAGAACATTATCAACATGGACGAGGTTCCACTGACTTTTGATATTCCTGTGAACCGCACTGTTGATACAACGGGAGCACGTACGGTGAATATTCGCACCACAGGGAATGAGAAGTCGTCCTTCACTGTGGTTCTAGCTTGCCATGCTAATGGCCAGAAACTTCCTCCCATGGTGATATTCAAAAGGAAGACCTTGCCAAAAGAGACCTTTCCAGCCGGCGTCATCATAAAAGCTAACTCGAAGGGATGGATGGATGAAGAAAAGATGAGCGAGTGGTTAAGGGAAGTTTACGCGAAGAGGCCGGGTGGCTTTTTTCACGCAGCTCCGTCCATGTTGATATACGACTCCATGCGCGCCCACATCACAGATGGTGTCAAAAAACAAGTGAAGCACACAAATACAACACTCGCCGTCATTCCGGGTGGATTAACCAAAGAACTCCAACCGCTGGATATTGGTGTCAACAGGGCATTCAAATCACGACTGCGAACGGCGTGGGAACAATGGATGACCGAAGGCGAACACACCTTCACTAAGACGGGCAGACAGCGCCGGACGACATACGCCAACATTTGCCAGTGGATCGTAAATGCCTGGGCAGATATTTCGGTCACAACTGTGGTCCGAGCTTTCCGGAAGGCAGGATTCACAGAACTACTGGACAACAACAGCGACACTGACTCCGATGACTTCGAAGAGACGGAGCCGGCCATTTTGGAACCCACGCTTGCGCAACTTTTCAATTCAAACACCGAAGACGAAGAATTCGAAGGATTTACCGGTACGAATGAAGAATAACTTCAGAAAGTGAGCGCTATGTTTATTTTGTGTGTTGTGACATTAACGTTCGAGCAACATTATGTTGCTATTGCTCTACACCATTTTGAATTTTACTATGTTTGTGATTGCACATTTGTACATTTTGGGACAGAGTTGTTAGAACGCTGGTTTTCAATATATTATTAAAGTTTGACTGACCTATCTGACTGTTTTTTTGACATTCACTTTAGCGCAGCGTTTTTTTGACATTCACTTTAGCGCAGCGTAGGCGCGGCTTATAGTCCGGGGCGGCTTATTGGTGGACAAAATTATGAAATATGTAATTCATAGAAGGTGCGGCTAATAATCCGGTGCGCCTTATAGTGCGGAAAATACGGTAACTTCTTACCCACGGGGAAAATGTTAAAATTATGGAATATGACAGAGTCAGATGACTGCCGATTTTGTTGTCAGGAGTCTGAATCCACCCTGCATTTGTTTTGGTATTGTCATATTGTGTCTTCTTTTTGGGTGGAAGTTGAAAAAATGTGTTTGAGGATTGGTTTGTTTATGAAGCTTGATGTGGTTTCTGTTATTTTGGGAGAGTTCATTGACAATCATGATTTAATCAATTTAATTATAGTACTCGGTAAAAGGTTTATTTTTAAGGCCAAAAACAGATATTCACTTAGTATTACTTTCTTTAAAACATTTATTCAGTATTTTTTAACTTTAGAAAGTTACATGGTTGAAAACGATAATGATGCCAAAAAACATAAAAAAAGATGGGAAGTCCTCAAAGGCTTATGTTGAAAGTGTAATTATTTATAGATTATATGTTATCTGTTGTTGTATTCCCTAACTTTTAGTGACCTGAACATAAGCTGGACTGTACATACTTTTTTTTGTTTTTGTTTTTAAAATGTAATTTTGTTTATAGATTATATGCAATCTGTTGTGTTCCAAAATTTTCTGTTTTTTTTTTTTTCCCCTCAGTGTACATGAATGTACATGAGTGTACATGAGTGTACATTATCTGGACTGCACCTGGTTTTAAAAAAACAACAACAATAACCTTTAAACGAAGCTAATTTCATTTACAACCAGGTCTGGTGAAGATAAGGTCCTTTCTTTCCTTTTTTATTTATTTATTTTATTTTTATTTTTTTATAGATAAGATAAATAAATATTTTCTTGGATAAAAAGGAAAGTAAACAATATAAAAATAATTACATAAGGGAGAAAAAAGAAAGAAAAAATAGTAATTAAATGGAAATGTTAGTGGACCAGCAGCACAAACAATCAAGTGTGCTTCAGGGACTGTGTTGTGTCCCTTGCAGAAGTGTTGTCCATGTTGTGGAAACCAGAGTATTGTTGGCAGAAAGAAACAACCCCTTTTGTGTGAGTGGGTGTGTGTGAGTGTGAATAGGGGAGGGAGGTTTTTTTTTCTGGGTTGATGCACTAGTTGAAAGTGTATCGTGTGTTTTTTTCTATGTTGATTTAATAAAATAAAAAATAAAATAAAAATAAAAAAAAACATGATCACACAGACATGACAGAAGGCTCTCGGAAAAGAAGCCGACACACGATTCTGTCTTAGTTTATTTAGGCAATGTGAAACAAACAACAATATTTATGACCAAATGTACTCACTCAAAACTGAACTGAGGGCACAGAAAATAAATACCGTATTTTCCGCACTATAAGGCGCACTTAAAAACCACAAATTTTCTCAAAAGCTAACAGTGCGCCTTATAACCCGGTGCGCTTTATTACGATTAATTTTCATAAAGTTTCGATCTCGCAACTTCGGTAAACAGCCGCCATCTTTTTTCCCGGTAGAACAGGAAGCGCTTCTTCTTCTACGCAAGCAACCGCCAAGGAAAGCACCCGCCCCCATAGAACAGGAAGCGCTTCACCCGCCCCCGGAAGAAGAAGAAAAAACGCGCGGATATCACCGTACGTTTCATTTCCTGTTTACATCTGTAAAGACCACAAAATGGCTCCTACTACGCGACAAGGATCCGGATCATAAAAAGACGCAATCTCTCCATCCGCACACGGATTACTACCGTATTTCACAGCAACTGATATTCCTGTGAACTGCACTGTGGAACGGGAGCACGTACGGTGAATATTCGCACCACAGGGAATGAGGAGTCATCCTTCACTGTGGTTCTAGCTTGCCATGCTAACTTCCACCCATCCAAAAGAGACCTTTCCAGCCGGCGTCATCATAAAAGCTAACTCGAAGGGATGGATGGATGAAGAAAAGATGAGCGAGTGGTTAAGGGAAGTTTACGCGAAGAGGCCGGGTGGCTTTTTTCACACAGCTCCGAAGGCGAACACACCTTCACTAAGACGGGCAGATAGCGCCGGTCGACATACGCCAACATCTGCCAGTGGATCGTAAATGCCTGGGCAGATAGTTTCGGTCACAACTGTGGTCCGAGCTTTCCGGAAGGCAGGATTCACAGAACTGCTGCACAACAACAGCGACACTGAATCCGATGACTTCGACGAGGCGGAGCCGGCCATTTTTGGATCCCACGCTTGCGCAACTTTTCAATTCGGACACCGAAGACGAAGAATTCGAAGGATTTACGAATGAAGAATAACTTCAGAAGGTGAGCGCTATGTTTATTTTGTGTGTTGTGACATTAACGTTCGAGCAACATTATGTTGCTATTTATTGCTCTACACCATTTTGAATTTTACTATGTTTGTGATTGCACATTTGCGTACATTTTGGGACAGAGTTGTTAGAACGCTGGTTTTCAATATATTATTAAAGTTTGACTGAACTATCTGACTGTTTTTTTGACATTCACTTTAGCGCAGCGTTTTTTTGACATTCACTTTAGCGCAGCGTAGGCGCGGCTTTTAGTCCGGGGCGGCTTATTGGTGGACAAAATTATGAAATATGTAATTCATAGAAGGTGCGGCTAATAATCCGGTGCGCCTTATAGTGCGGAAAATACGGTAGTCCAAAAATCCAACATGAACAATCCACCCTAAATTCTGATGTATTCCTTCACTGGCCAGCAGCTGCCACTAAAAGTCCACTCAAAGTCGCTTTTATTTCAATTATTTGTATTTCCTATTGCATTTTTTAAATGCCAGATTGTTTGAACAAGATATTATTTCCTGGTTAAAACCCCCAAAAGGTTTCTCCCTCTCAAGTGTGAGTGAGCATGTGTACTTTCAGACAGTACTTGCGACCAAAGCTTTTATCACAAACCAAACAGCTGAACGCTTTTTGTCCGGTGTGAGACTGCATGTGTGCATTTAAACTGACGAGCTGAACAAACTTCGCGGCGCAAACCGAACAACTGAATGGTTTTTCTCCGGTGTGAATGCGCGTGTGCACGTTCAGACTGGTCCGCTGGGCAAATTTCGCCAGGCAAACCGTACAACTAAAAGGTTTTTCTCCGGTGTGGTTGCGCATGTGCACGTTCAAACTGGATCGCTGAGTGAAGTTTTTAGCGCAAACGGAGCAACGGAAGGGTTTTTCCTTGGTGTGCGTTTTCATGTGTGACTTCAGAGAGTCTCCGTTACAAAAGGTTTTAGCACAAAGCGAGCAACTGGGCCTCTCCCTGGTGTGAGTTCTCATGTGCGTGTCCAACTGGGCCACCGAGGGAAAGCTTTTATCACAGACTGAGCATTTAAAAGACGCTTCGCCTTTGTGAATCGCCGCATGTGACACCAGATCGGCACCGCGGGGGAATATTTCCCCGCAAACAGAGCAACTGAAAGGTATTTCTTTGTGATGTTTCAAGTGTCGAGTCAACTGGATCTTAAAGAAAAAATCTTCCCGGCAAACTGAGCAACTGTAAATTTTTTCCGCGTGGACGTTTCTCATGTGTGATTTCATTTTAATCTTCTGAGTGAAGCCTTTACTGCACACCGGACACTTAAATGGTTTTTCTGCCGTGTGGGTTCTCATGTGTTGAGTCAAATCACACTCGTAAGAAAAGTGTTTACCACAAAGTGAGCAGGTCAAACATTTTTTACCTCTCCTCTTTTTGCAGCATTTAGAATGTTTGTCGTCAGTTTGAGTCCTGGCGTCACCTTCACGGCGTGTGTCGCTGCTCAAAGGTTCTTGGGCGCCGTTTCCGTCACGGTTGCATCCATCAGTTTTTGTTGTCACGGGTGGTTTCTCTTCGCGGTCCTCAGTCTTCACAGAGATAACTCTCAGTTGCAACTTGGTGAGATCAGCCTCTTCAGGTCCACACTCTCCCTCCCGAGAGATCGAGAGTTCCTCCTCTTCCTCTTTAATGTGGGGGGGCTGTGGCTCCTCCTGCTTCAAAGTGGAAGTCCCCCTCTGAGACTGATGGGGATGTTCTTCTTCACAATGCTGGACGTCTGTAGGACACAAACACACTTTATCTCACATAGGGATGTCCCGATCCGATATTTGGATCGGATCGGCTGCCGATATTTGCCAAAAATTGCGTATCGGCAAGGCATGGGAAAATGCTGATCCAGATCCAGTTTAAGAAAAAACTCAGGTCCGTGTTTTCCTACGCACCGATTTAAATAATACATTCCACTTTTCTGCTGCTCCGTAATTTCCGTTCCGCATTTTCTAGCACACCTTCAACACATCCACAATTCTCACGCAGTTGCTTTTAGCTGCTGGCATTACACGACAGGCTCTTCTCACTCTTTTCTGTGTCTTCCTCTCACAGACAGCAAGTGCACCTTCTTACACACGTCACATACTGTCACGTCATACGTCACATACTGTCACGTCATACGTCACATACGTATACGTTAGAGATGCGCGGATAGGCAAATATTTCATCCGCAACCGCATCAGAAAGTCGTCAACCATCCGCCATCCACCCGATGTAACGTTTGATCAGAACTGCATCCGCCCGCCATCCGCCCGCACCCGCCCGTTATATCTAATATAGACGATGCAAGGCATTAGTGAGGCACCTGCCAACTACTCCGGTTTTCCCGTAATTCGTACGGTTTTCATCAACCTATTCCGGGTTACGGGTGCAGTGATAAAAAATACGGTTTTTCATTAATTAAAAAAAAAAAAGGGTGAAAACTACGCGAATTGCACCTTGTGCAGACAAGATTTTTCGATCGGACACAGGGGAATTAGCGATGTAAAAGACCACTTTGGGACAAAAAAACACAAGTCTAATGCCGTTGCTAGCGATACAAGTGGAAAACTTTCAACGTTTTTCGTCGCCCAAACAGATTCTTTGGATGTAATAAATGCCGAAGTTTTATTTACGGAGGCAATAATTGAGCATGGACTTCCAATCGCACTGGCTGATCACATGGGACAGTTACATGTTTGTAATGCAACCTTTAAAAATCATTACGCGGTGATCGCGGTCCCAAAAATAAACTTTTCTTGCATGATAATGTCCAGAAAAATTTGCTTTATATTACTATAGAGTCCTTTTAACGAATGAGTTTGATGGTTTATCACAAACCTTAAATGAAAGAAGTCCTTTGTTCTCCTGCACCATGCATATGCGCTTTGGCCTTGCTTCCTGTTTGTGCGCAATCCTGTCGGCTGTATTTCACAGCACGACATACTGTTAAAAGTGTTTATACTATTTATGCTTTCAAGTCCAAGTTGAAGAAATCTTGTTAAATGTTGACAGCATAACTACCAAAATACAGAAGTATGTCCTTAATATTTTTGCAGTGCTATTTCTGTTGAAAAGTTCAAATGATTACATTAGAGATGTGATGTGCCACTTTTCAAGTGTCTGATGGCTTCAATTCATTTTCATTCATTTTTCATATTTTGAATTCTTTTGAAAGGCTTACAAAAAAACTACATTTGAATTGTAATTCCATGCTATTGACAGGACTATTAATTTTAATGAAGTTAGCTTACCATGTTTACAGTATGATAATTGTGATAGAAATGTGAATTTTAGGCACAGAATATTTTTTACAATTGAACAAGGCAGTAGATTATACAAGCTTGGACAGAAAGTTAATAATGACACCAATTTTTTTTTTTATGGAATTGTTTAGTACTGTTTTACCATTTGTTTACTGTAAAAAGTGTTTATACTTTCAATGAACAAATTGAAGTCTTGTGAAAGGTTGACAGGATAACTGGCATTAACTGTCAAAATAATTTCAAACTATTGAAGTTAGCTTACAGAATAAACATGTCAATCAACCCATATGATTTTTGCTGTAATATTTTTGTTTTGAAAAGTCACTGTGACTGATAGAAAAGTGATGGTTTTAGCAACATTTTAACCTGTCTGAATGCTAATAATCATTTTGCGTCGGGGGGCGAAGCCCTGAACCCTCCACCAGGACTTTGTCCTGGACCTACCGGGGCCTGCGGCCCTTGGACCCTGGCTACTAGGTTTTTCTGATTTCAAAAGTTGGCAGGTATGGTGAGGTTATAAAGCTTTTGCCTGTTAAAGAAAGGAGACTGATCCATTGCAGCACAGACTTTCGCGTGCCACGCTGTCACGACACAGACGCACACCAGTGCGCAATCATATGGGAGCCGCGCTGAGCGCACCTCCAAGCGCGTCTCGCTGCCGGCGACGGCTAGGTATGGGCCCGACGCTCCAGCGCCATCCATTTTCAGGGCTAGTTGATTCGGCAGGTGGGTTGTTACACACTCCTTAGCGGGTTCCAACTTCCATGGCCACCGTCCTGCTCTCTATATCAACCAGGGTGAGCCCCACCCCTTTCGTGAGCGCACTGCGCGCGGAGTGACCCTTGTTACGCGCCCCCGGCAACAGGGGTGGCGGGCAGGTAAGCTGCGCGGGCGGAGCGCGCGGAGTGACCCATGTTACGAGCCCCCGGCAACGGGGGTGGCGGGCAGGTAAGCTGCTTACCTGCTGCGCGTGACGCCGGCCGCGGCGAAGGCGGACGAGGCGGGGTGTCGGTGCGGTGGGCGCGGTGGTGACCCTGGACGTGCGTCGGGCCCTTCTCGCGGATCGCCTCAGCTACGGCTCCCGGTGGGGCCCTCTCGGGGGAAGGGGCCTCGGTCCCGGACCCCGGCGAGGCGTCCCTTCTCCGCTCCGTAAAAGTGTCCATCTCTTTTCTTTTTTTTTCTTCTGTTGTGGCATATGCAGCAGGTGCCTGCTCGTTTTTCGTATGTGGGTAACAACATTTAACTATGTATATATATTTACCAATTGGTTTAACTGCCACCCGCAAAAAAAAAAAAAAAAAAAAAAAATCTAATTAATCCGCCCGACCCGACCCGCGTGCGGATAAAATCTTATTTTTTTAAATTTCATCCGCCCGATCCGCGGATAATCCGCGGACTCCGCGGTTGTGCCCGCAAACCGCGCATCTCTAGTATACGTCCTCCCCGAGCAGAGAGGTAGCAGCATGGCTAACGTTAGCTGTGATGCTAGCGCAGCCGTGTGACCAACGTTCTCTCTAAGGTGCGCGCTTGTGCAATTGCGCACTGTTTAAGCGTCCTCTGCGCATAGCAAATCTATGCCACGCACAAAATCAAATAAAAAAATAAGCGCATAACAATTTTCGACACACGGACACGACAGAGACAACAGTTTTCGTCATCATTGTTCAAATATTGTGACGTCTGTCGAGACGCTTATCTCCATTCGGTGCCACACGCCCACACCATCAAAATGCCGAAGCAAACATTTCCACATCAACACCGTATGAAAAAATTAGTGATTTTTTTTAGTTGTGATTTCCTTCTCTGCATGAAAGTTTAAAAGTAGCATATATTAATGCAGTATGAAGAAGAATGTTTTAATGTAGACATGCAAGCCTTGAAAGAAAATGTTGAAAATCAAGACTACATTTCCTGCAAATGGGTGCATTTCTACCCTATATTTTAACTTTAGATTTATTCTCATATCAAACTCTTTTGGCTGTCTTTTTGACACTTACATCCGGCGCCCCCCTCCACACCCTGGATTATAAATAATGTAAATAATTCAATGTGATTATCTTGTGTGATGACTGTATTATGATGATAGTATATATCTGATAGTATATATCTGTATCATGAATCAATTTAAGTGGACCCCGACTTAAACAAGTGTAAAAACTTATTGGGGTGTTACCATTTAGTGGTCAATTGTACGGAATATGTACTTCACTGTGCAACCTACTAATAAAAGTCTCAATCAATCAATCAAAACACATAGAATCATCATACTGCTGTGATTATATGCATCAAGTGTTCATTCAAGGCTAAGGCAAAATATGGAGATATATATCGTGTATCGCAATATGGCCTTAAAATATCGCAATATTAAAAAAAGGCCATATCGCCCAGCCCTAGTTCAATGATGCCATTTCTGTTTGTCATGTATAATTTTGTCTATTTTGTGTTTATCCTTGAATAAACAGGTCAGTTTCTTGTTACCAACCATTGTGTATTATTCAAACTCCCCTAATTCAGCTGGCTAGTTGTTATCAAGAGTACTAAAACCCTTTTCAACATGATTCTGACAACTAAGTAGGCTAAATAACTTTAAACTTTAATACATGTATCGGTCAGTATCGGTCAGTATCGGTATCGGTCAGTATCGGTATCGGATCGGAAATGCAAAAACAATATCGGTATCGGATCGGAAGTGCAAAAACCTGGATCGGGACATCCCTAATCTCACACACGTCAAATATCCAATTAGCCATGAATACTTTATATCTGGACAGACAGCATTCCAGTTCAATGAAGATGCAAAAACAAAAATGCGGTCACGGCAAAGCACTTACCGATACTACTATGATTACATCGATATTTTTTAACATGACAAAATCTACTTTTGTTTTTTTAAAATGTACATGATGTTTATAAACTCTGAAACTATGTCCCTGGACACATGAGGACTTTGAATATGACCAATGTATGATCCTCTAACTCAGGCCCGGCCCTAACCAATCTGGCGCCCTAGGCAAGATTTTAGGTGGCGCCCCCCCCACATCGGCAGTGAAGTGTATATACTCACAAGAAACCGAATAGCTTTGTCTTTGACCTTTTTTTTACTTAAAGAAAGCAAATTAACAATCAGAATAGTTAACAAGATAAAAAAAATATGAATAAATAAATGAATGCAAAAAATAAAAAATGAATATATGAAATACAATATTTTTTACATACATATTGCTTAATTAACATTAATGATGTGCACTTTAACAACTAGGCTTACAACAATACCTAATATATAAAGGGGTGGAAAAGTGACTATTACCTGCAGGGCAAACATTAGCTAACCAGAAGGCAATAACACCTGCTTAAAAGATCTAATACAAATGTCCCTGAGGAATGTAAGGTGGGAGTACTGTAATTACCTAACGTTACATTATTATTTTCCATAACAATTTAGCCCCCTCCACAATATTAACCCGACGTTAAAACCGAACTAGCTACTTATTGATTAGCAATTGCCGAATCATGTAACATTAGCTTAATGCTAAAAAGCCAGGTTACTATCACATTCTGTAACAGACAAATAATTTCATGTAGGCTAACGTTACCTACCTGCTACCTCTGTCTTTTTCTCGTTTCTCCTCCTCTTCTTTTCTCTTTTTTCTTCCCTGGGCACCTGACAGTTTTGGCCGTTTTGACATCTTGTGTTGATTTTTTGATGTGGTGACGTCCAAAAAGAATCATGATACGGGAAGGGAGGGGGCGCACCGTGCGGGGGGAGGAGGGGCGTAATATTGTAACTAATAATATTTTTATTATATAGGCTTTACTTTGCATTTTAATTAACGTGGGATTATTTTTTGTATTTAGAAATAATAGTACCAACTTTTTTTTTTTTCTCCAACATTTGTGGCACTGGCATGGCGCCCCCTGATGGACGGCGCCCTTAGCATTTGCCTATACGGCCTATGCCACGGACCGGCCCTGCTGTAACTACTTAGTACGGGATCGATACCCAAATGTGTGGTATCATCCAAAACTAATGTCAAGTATCAAAGAAGAGAAGAATAAGTGATTATTACATTTGAACAGAAGTGTAGATAGAACATGTTGAAACAGAAAATAAGCAGATATTAACAGTAAATGTAAAGTTGAAAGTTAAAGTTAAAGTACCAATGATTGTCACACACACACTAGGTGTGGCGAGATTATTCTCTGCATTTGACCCATCACCCTTGATCACCCCCTGGGAAGGAAGGGATAGTACCGTATTTTCCGCACTATAAGGCGCACCTAAAAACCACACATTTTCTCAAAAGCTGACAGTGCGCCTTATAACCCGGTGCGCTTTATATATGGATTAATATTAAGATTCATTTTCATAAAGTTTCGGTCTCGCAACTTCGGTAAACAGCCGCCATCTTTTTTCCCGGTAGAACAGGAAGCGCTTCTTCTTCTACGCAAGCAACCGCCAAGGTAAGCACCCGCCCCCATAGAACAGGAAGCGCTTCTTCTTCTACTGTAAGCAACCACCCGCCCGCGTAGAAGAAGAAAAAACGCGCGGATATCACCGTACGTTTCATTTCCTTTGTGTGTTTACATCTGTAAAGACCACAAAATGGCTCCTACTAAGCGACAGGTTTCCGGTTCATGAAAAGACGCAATCTCTCCATCCGCACACGGATTACTATTTCACAGCAACTGATATTCCTGTGAACCGCACTGTGGATACAACGGGAGCACGTACGGTGAATATTCGCACCACAGGGAATGAGAAGTCATCCTTCACTGTGGTTCTAGCTTGCCATGCTAATGGCCAGAAACTTCCACCCATGGTGATATTCAAAAGGAAGACCTTGCCAAAAGAGACCTTTCCAGCCGGCGTCATCATAAAAGCTAACTCGAAGGGATGGATGAAGAAAAGATGAGCGAGTGGTTAAGGTAAGTTTAAGTTTACGCGAAGAGGCCGGGTGGCTTTTTTCAGCAGCTCCGTCCATGTTGATATACGACTCCATGCGCGCCCACATCACGCTGGTTTTAATATATTATTAAAGTTTGACTGACCTATTTGACTGTTTTTTTGACATTCCTTTAGCGCAGTTAGATGCGGCTTACAACGGGGCGGCTTATAGGTGGACAAAGTTTTGAAATATGCCGTTCATTGAAGGCGCGGCTTATAACCCAGGGCGCCTTATGGTGCGGAAAATACGGTAGTTCTTTTAGAGTTGGGACACGATGGACAGATTCCGGCCAGAGAATCCTTTAATCATCTTTATTGCTGAAAGGTAGATGTGAATGTGTGTGTTTGTGTGTGTGTGTGTGTGTGTGTGTGTGGTCTAAACCAGGGGTCGGCAACCTTTACCAGTCAAAGAGCCATTTTGACCAGTTTCACAAATTAAAGAAAAAATGGGAGCCACAATAATCTTTTGAAATTTTAAATGAAATAACACTGCATACAAAGTTTTTTTTTGTGCTTTGTGCTATGTATAAACCAAGGGTCTCAGACACGCGGCCCACACCTTAATATGAAAATTGAATGTTAGTGCGGTCCGCGGGTTTTATATAAATGGCGCTTGACAACGTCATACATGTCAACCCTCCCGGTTCTACAGACAGACCACGAATTTCAGGGCAACTATTCTCTCGAACGTGCTGTGAAGGTACGGCAGTAAGCGCCCACTACATCTATCATGCCGTTCCAGCCACACGTTGTATGAGGCTTCTGCTTGCTCACAAAAGCGACAGCAAGGCATACTTGGTCAACAACCACACAGGTTACACTGACGGTGGCCGTATAAAAAACTTTAACCCTCTTGCTAATAATGCGCCACACTTTGAACCAAAACCAAACAAGAATGACAAACACATTTCGGGAGAACATCTGCACCTTAACACAACAGAACAAATACCCAGAATCCCATGCAGCCCTAACTCTTCCGGGCTACATTATGCACCCCCGCTACCAAACCCCGCCCACCTCAACCGACGCACGGAGGGTGGGGCCTCACCTGCCATCATGGAAAGAAAAAAAATGTAAAAAGAAAACAAATTAATTAAATTGTTATATGTATCCAGTGATTATACTATAAAGTTATTTTCCATTTAACTTCACCAGTTTTAGATTATTTGTATTCAAAATCGCTGAATTTTTACATTTGCCGTTCAAATACTGAGAAGAGACGGTGCGGTGAACAGCAGCCAGTTGAGGCGCGTCACTCAGTGCCTCAACATGGATTGCGGACTAGACTAACTGCTGGCCTGCTGTGCAGTGAGACCGTATTGCTATATGAACTATTATACATTTCCATAGTTTAGTTAGCTGAGGTATATAATGTACAGTGTATTTTGTCAACAACTGTATGTGTGTAACGTATTTCTTGTGCTGAGCGATCATAAAACTGCTGCGAAGACGCACTGTGTGAGGCTCGCGTAATCCCGCCTCCTTGTGCCGGTTATTGCACCTCCGCCGCAGACTGCACCCCCCGACGGGAGCGCCACACCAACCAAAGCCCACACCCAAACCCTCCACGTGCAAGACCGAATCCACCCAAAAAAAGTCACTTAACAAGAAGCCCAAAAGTGCAAAAACAACAATGCTCGCGCCGGAGGAGCCGTGAACGACTGCAGGGACACAACATTAGGTACACCTGCAGACTGCAGCACGGATTTCATATTTCATTCATTCACAACTCCTCCAACACGAACACCACTGTTCCCGCACTTATAAGTAAAGGTAGGACCATAATAACGTTTTTTTATTAAATGTGCTTTTTTGTGTGCTACAGTTTGTATGTGTAAAGTTAAAGTTAAGTTAAAGTACCAATGATTGTCACACACACACTAGGTGTGGTGAAATTTGTCCTCTGCATTTGACCCATACCCTTGCTCACCCCCTGGGATGTGAGGGGAGCAGTGGGCAGCAGTGGCGCCGCGCCCGGGAATAATTGTTGGTGATTTAACCCCCAATTCCAAGCCTTGATGCTGAGTGCCAAGCAGGGAAGAATGCTGGTATGAGCTTTTAAACATAACCCGTTAACTGCTGCCAATCAAATGGTGAATAAGATACTCTTTAGGGTTCATATGTTTGTAAATCTGACTGTGATGAAGTCAGTGCCTCACCAGTCATGAACCTCACCGCACGTCACTGGTGTTTAATGTAGCCCGGAAGAGTCAGGGCTGCATGGGATTCTGGGTATTTGTTCTGTTGTGTTTATGTTGTGTTAAGGTGCAGATGTTCTCCCGAAATGTGTTTGTCATTCTTGTTTGGCTTTGGTTCAAAGTGTGTCGCATTATTAGTAAGTGGTTGTTTTATATAGCCACCGTCAGTGTAACCTGTGTGGCTGTTGACCAAGTATGCCTTGCTGTCACACTGAACTGGCACGCTGTTCGTACAGATTGTAGAGGGGGCTGAATGCTGTACAATCATGGCACGCCCTTATTATTATTGTAAGGGGGAAAATCTGAGAAAATTAATCTCGGGAGATTTCTGTGAGAGACACCGAAATTCGGAAATCTCCCGGGAAAGTCGGTAAGTATGCAGCTGAGCCGCATCAGAGTGATCAAAGAGCCGCATGCGGCTCCGGAGCCGCGGGTTGCCGACCCCTGGTCTAAACAAATAGAGAAAATGGGAAAAATTGGGGGCGTGGTTAAGAGGGGAGGAGTATATTTACAGCTAGAATTCACCAAGTCAAGTATTTCACATACATATATATGTATATATATATATATATATATATATATATATATAAGAAATACTTGACAAAATACTAAGTCAAGTATTTCAGATATATATATATACACATATATATATATATATATATATTTTTTTTAGACCAGTTGATCTGCCGTTTCTTTTCTTTTCTCCTCTGCTCCCCCCTATCCCTTGTGGAAGGGGAGACACACAGATCCGGTGGCCATGGATGGGGTGCTGGCTGTCCGGGGTCGGGACCAGGGGTGGACCGCTCGCCTGTATATCGGTTGGGAACATCTCTGCGCTGCTGACCCGTCTCCGCTCGGGATGGTTTCCTGCTGACCCCACTGTGGACTGGACTCTTACTGTTATGCTGGATCCACTATGGACTGGACTCTCACAATATTATGTCAGACCCACTCGACATCCATTGCATTCGGTCTCCCTAGAGGGGGGGGGTTACCCACATATGCGGTCCTCTCCAAGGTTTCTCATAGTCATTCACATCGACGTCCCACTGGGGTGAGTTTTTCCTTGCCCTTATGTGGGCTCTGTACCGAGGATGTCGTTGTGGCTTGTGCAGCCCTTTGAGACACTTGTGATTTAGGGCTATATAAATAAACATTGATTGATTGATTGATATATATATATATAAAAGAAATACTTGAATTTCAGTGTTCATTTATTTACACATATACACACACATAACACTCATCTACTCATTGTTGAGTTAAGGGTTGAATTGCTCATCCTTGTTCTATTCTCTGTCACTATTTTTCTAAGCATGCTGAACACCCTCTCTGATGATGCATTGCTGTGTGGCACGCACAAAAGTGCTTTCATCAAATGCACTAGATGGCAGTATTGTCCTGTTTAAGAGTGTCACAACATTGCTGTTTACGGCAGACGAACTGCTTTACGGTAGACAAAAAACGTGACTGCTGTTGTTGTGTGTTGTTGCCGCGATGGGAGGACGTTAATGAAACTACGTTAATGACGTGCTTTAAAGGGGAAATGACGTCACAGGTTGACCTATCAATTTAAAGGCACAGGAACATTACAGAACTGGTTAACGGCACATAATAGGCCTTCGTACAGTAAATGAACAAGTAGATTAATAATCCATTTTCTACCCTCATGATGTAGACACATCAATAGTTAGATAAATGACACAAGTGGATTAATAATCAATTTGTACTGTTTGTTGTGTCCTCGGGCAAGACACTTGACCCACCTGCTCCCAGTGCCACCCACACTGCTTTAAATAGAACTTAGATATTGGCTTTCACGATGTAAAAGCGCTTTAAGTCATTAGAGAAAAGCGCTATATAAATATAATTCACTTCACTTCTACCTCTAACCAGAGGTGGGTAGTAACGTGCTACATTTACTCCGTTACATCTACTTGAGTAACTTTTGGGATAAATTGTACTTCTAAGAGTAGTTTTAATGCAACATACTTTTACTTTTACTTAAGTATATTTATAGAGAAGGAACGCTACTTTTACTCCGCTACTTTTATCTACATTCAGCTCGCTACTCGCTACTAATTTTTATCCATCTGTTAATGCACGCTTTGTTTGTTTTGGTCTGTCAGACAGACCTTCAAAGTGCCTGCCTTACTGGTGACGTTTCACTCCGTTCCACCAATCAGATGCAGTCACTGGTGACGTTGGACCAATCAAACAGAGCCAGGTGGTCACATGACCTGACTTAAACAAGTTGAAAAACTTATTGGGGTGTTACCATTTAGTGGTCAATTGTACGGAATATGTACCGTATTTTCCGCACTATTAGCCGCACCTAAAAACCACAAATTTACTCAAAAGCTGACAGTGCGGCTTATAACCCGGTGCGCTTTATATATGGATTAATATTAAGATTCATTTTCATAAAGTTTAGGTCTCGCAACTACGGTAAACAGCCGCCATCCTTTTTCCCCGTAGAAGAGGAAGCGCTTCTTCTTCTACGCAAGCAACCGCCAAGGTAAGCACCCGCCCCCATAGAACAGGAAGCGCTTCTTCTTCTACTGTAAGCAACCACCCGCCCCCGTAGAAGAAGAAGAAGCGCGCGGATATTACGTTTCATTTCCTTTGTGTGTTTACATCTGTAAAGACCACAAAATGGCTCCTACTAAGCGACAGGTTTCCGGTTCATGAAAAGACGCAATCTCTCCATCCGCACACGGACTACTATTTCACAGCAACTGCCTAAAGACTTTCAAGAAAAGCTGGCTACTTTCCGTGCATATTGTAAAAACAAGATAGCTGAAAAAAAGATCCGGCCAGAGAACATTATCAACATGGACGAGGTTCCACTGACTTTTGATATTCCTGTGAACCGCACTGTGGATACAACGAGAGCACGTACGGTGAATATTCGCACCACAGGGAATGAGAAGTCATCCTTCACTGTGGTTCTAGCTTGCCATGCTAATGGCCAGAAACTTCCACCCATGGTGATATTCAAAAGGAAGACCTTGCCAAAAGAGACCTTTCCAGCCGGCGTCATCATAAAAGCTAACTCGAAGGGATGGATGGATGAAGAAAAGATGAGCGAGTGGTTAAGGGAAGTTTACGCGAAGAGGCCGGGTGGCTTTTTTCACGCAGCTCCGTCCATGTTGATATACGACTCCATGCGCGCCCACATCACGCTGGTTTTTAATATATTATTAAAGTTTGACTGACCTATCTGACTGTTTTTTTGACATTCCCTTTAGCGCAGTTAGATGCGGCTTATAACACGGGGCAGCTTATAGGTGGACAAAGTTTTGAAATATGCCGTTCATTGAAGGCGCGGCTTATAACCCAGGGCGGCTTATGGTGCAGAAAATACGGTACTGTACTGTGCAATCTACTAATAAAAGTTTCAATCAATCAATCAAAAGTGTGAAGGAAAAAAGATACTTTTTTATTTCAACCGTACATCCCGTCAAAAGCCTAAAGACCGCACATGAGGACGTTCCTGTCTTCACAATAAAAGTGCCGCTCCATCGCGCCTGCGCTTTCAAAACAAGAGTCTCCGAAAGCCAGCGCAAACAAGCTAGCAAGCTACGGAGTTTGACGCCAATATATTTCTTGTAAAGTGTATAAAAACGAATATGGAAGCTGGACAAATAAGATGCCAAAAACCCACCACTTTCATGTGGTATTAGACAGTAAGGAGGAACTTTTCTTCTCCTCCATTTGAAAACGTGGACGTTATCATCACTACTGTCTGATTACAATCAACGCAAGTCATCAGAATCAGGTAATACACCAACTTATATTCTTGTCTTCATGAAAGAAAGGAATCTATATGTGTTAAACATGCATGTATATTCATTAAAACACCTTTAACATGTAAACAAAAACAGCAAAATAAATACATATAAATTATATACTGTATATATCAATGTATATATATATATATATATATATATATATATATATATATATATATATATATATGATATGAGTGTGTATGTTACTCATCAGTTACTCAGTACTTGAGTAGTTTTTTCACAACATACTTTTAACTTTTACTCAAGTAAATATTTGGGTGACTACTCCTTACTTTTACTTGAGTAATAAATCTCTAAAGTAACAGTACTCTTACTTGAGTACAATTTCTGGCTACTCTACCCACCTCTGCCTCTAACAAGCAAAAAGCTGTGAACACGATGATGCTGTGTTCCAAATCTGGATTATTTACTGAACTTGTGTGAGTCTTTGGATTTACATTTTGTTACATATATATATATATATATATATATATATATATATGTTTATTTTATATTCTATTTTAGTTACTTTATTGAGTTTCCAACCCCCTGGCGCTGTTGTGTAATGTTTCTGTACTTGTTTGGATTATTGTTATTTCTTGCTTAATTAATGTTGAATATTATAAATAAAGGTTTAAAACATTTTTAAAAAGTAGCCATCTTGGATGAGTGTTTACCTCGCTGTTAATGACAAATATTAGCCAACTGATGATCGAACAAGTCAGTAAAAATGTTTTTAAAAAATACCTTCAATTTGTGACACAATGCGAGTCTTGCAACCAAATTCCAGTTGTTGTCGAAGTCGCTCCTTCTCCTCTCTGCTTCTAGAAAGTTCCTCCTCGTACGACACTATCGTTCTTTCAAACAGCGCGAATATTTCATCAGCAGCCGCCATGAGTCGCTCCTTCACCAACTCCTTCAACATTTTGTGACGTTTTAAAGTCGATTAAACCTCCCGAGATTCGCCACCTTTGTCAGTCTGTCGCGCAACCGGCTCACGCATGCGCTAAAATACGTCACTTCCTGTCACACTGCCACCCTCACTGTTACTATTGTACCTACACTGAATAAAACTACTAAATAACAGACACAGAATCTCCAGTTTTACACGAGGACCACTTTATTTCCTTTGTTTAAAAAAAAAACTCCGCTCCACTACAACGTGTCACTACTTCCGCTCTTACCGCCTTCAAAATAAGAGCTCAAGGCATATACTGTATAACAGCTTATAACAAGAATTTAACATCACGAAGAGGCAAGTCCATAAAAATAGGTTACACCATGTTTGGGTTTTTGTCATCTTCATTTCAAGAACAATGTCTGGTAAAACACTAACATACATCATAACAAAACAAAAATAGAGTATTTATTTTGAAACCCGAACGATGTGCTCAGCGACCTTAAATGACAAAAAAACTGTGTTCACTTTAAATACATCAATTCCCAATATTGACCATTTTTAAAGTCACATTTTTGCTTTTAAATGTAGTTCTTCGTTAAAAATAAATAAATCAACATTTAGAAAACAAATTACTCGATGGGAGTCAGTGGCGCTCCCGTGCGTCGTTTGGTGCAATATCCCCGATTTTTTACAAATAAATTAAAAAATAACAAAACAAAACAATACCAACTAGAGATGCGCGGATAGGCAATTATTTCATCCGCAACCGCATCAGAAAGTCGTCAACCATCCGCAATCCACCCGACCTAACATTTGATCAGAACCGCACCCGCCCGCACCCGCCCGTTGTTACATATCTAATATAGACGATGCAAGGCATTAGTGAGGTTATAAAGCTTTTGCCTGTTAAAGAAAGGAGACTGATCCAATGCAGTACAGACATTTGCGTGCCACGCTGTCACGACCCAGACGCACACCAGTGCGCAATCATATGGGAGCCGCGCTGAGCGCACCTCCAAGCGCGTCTCGCTGCCGGCGACGGCCGGGTATGGGCCCGACGCTCCAGCGCCATCCATTTTCAGGGCTAGTTGATTCGGCAGGTGGGTTGTTACACACTCCTTAGCGGGTTCCAACTTCCATGGCCACCGTCCTAGCTGCTGTCTATATCAACCAGGGTGAGCCCCACCCCTTTCGTGCGCGCTCTGCGCGCGGAGTGAACCCTGTTACGCGCCCCCGGCAACAGGGGTGGCGGGCAGGTAAGCTGCGCGGGCGGAGCACGCGGAGTGACCCCTGTTACGAGCCCCCGGCCACGGGGGTGGCGGGCAGGTAAGCTGCTTACCTGCTGCGCGTGACGCCGGCCGCGGCGAAGGCGGACGAGGCGGGGTGTCGGTGCGGTGGGCGCGGTGGTGACCCTGGACGTGCGTCGGGCCCTTCTCGCGGATCGCCTCAGCTACGGCTCCCGGTGGGGCCCTCTCGGGGGAAGGGGCCTCGGTCCCGGACCCCGGCGAGGCGTCCCTTCTCCGCTCCGTAAAAGTGTCCATCTCTTTTTTTTTTCTTCTTCTGTTGTGGCATATGCTGCAGGTGCCTGCTCGTTTTTCATATGTGGGTAACAACATTTAACTATGTATATATATTTACCAATTGGTTTAACTGCCACCCGCCTGAATCTATTTAAAATCAAATTTTTTTTTTATTTCAACCGCCCGACCCGACCCGACCCGACCCGACCCGCGGATAAAATCTAATTTTTTAAAATTTCATCCGCCCGATCCGCGGATAATCCGCGGACTCCGCGGTTGTGCCCGCAAACCGCGCATCTCTAATACCAACAATTGGGTTAATCTTAAACAAATTAAATATATGCAATAAAGCATACTTGCCAACCC
Organism: Nerophis lumbriciformis; assembly: GCF_033978685.3. Lineage (NCBI taxonomy): Eukaryota > Metazoa > Chordata > Actinopteri > Syngnathiformes > Syngnathidae > Nerophis > Nerophis lumbriciformis. The sequence continues at coordinate 2,813,334 of NC_084567.2, read as the reverse complement.
TCCCGAATTTTCCGGGAGACTCCCGAAATTCAGCGCCTCTCCCGAAAACCTCCCGGGACAAATATTCTCCCGGAAATGTCCCGATTTTCAGCCGGAGCTAGAAGCCACGCCCCCTCCAGCTCCATGCGGACCTGAGTGAGGACGGCCTTTTTTCATGAGGGAAGACAACAGGGTGACAAGAACTAAATCATCCAGACTAGAGATAAATTGTATTATTATGTTTATCTTACCTAAAAATAAATATATTTATTAACTACAAAAAAAACTAAATACATTTTTACTATATTTTGCTAAAAACATCAAAATTAATTGTGTTTTTTTTTGTATTTTTTCTGACTCCTTATTACATCCAGCCATAGAATTATACATTAAAATAAACATATTTGAAATAATTGATTTTAAATTATCATAATAATTCATTTAAAATGACCATATTTAATTATTAAAATAATAAAACTGTAGCATTTTATTCATTACATTTTGAAACTCTCAGAAGCCAAGTTATGTTATATTCCCTAAGATTTATTTATGCAAGTTTGAAGTATCAATTATCTAAACACAGTTTTGTTTGCATTTTTTCAGGATGTATATATATATATATATATATATATATATATATATATATATATATATGTATGAAATACTTGACTTGTTGAATTCTGTCAATATACTCCTCCCCTCTTAACCACGCCCCCAACCACGCCCCACCCCGACCACGCCCCCACCCCTCACTTCCCGAAATCGGAGGTCTCAAGGTTGGCAAGTATGCAATAAAGACAATAATTTAAGGGCCTCTCTATTTTTTATTTTCCAAGATTTACTTAATAATTTAAAATCATTAATCCAATTTCACTTTAGGAATTCGACTTTCACGTATAAAAAAAATGTAGCTTGAGACATAATAATATTAATAATCATTTCTAGGTTGCTATCTTTTATAAATATGCCAAATGTATTTCTCTACTATAGTAAATGTGGACAACGCCACACCTTCGTCCTTCCGCTCATCCATCCATCCATTTGCTACCGCTTGTCCTTTTAGGGGTGGCGGGGGGTGCTGGAGCCTATCTCAGCTGCATCCGGGCGGAAGGCGGGGTACACCCTGGACAAGTCGCCACCCCATCACAGGGCCAACACAGATAGACAGACAACATTCACACACTAGGGACCATTTAGAGTTGCAAATGTTCTACAGCATCACATACATAACTGTTGTTCACCATAATGTTATTTTTTGGGGTTAAAAGTCATTTATGTATATATTGTATTAATCATTTTGACTTGTATTACTTTAAAAACCTCTAAAGGCTTAGTGGCCACATGCGTGGACAGCACCTTTTAGCTCTTCTTTCCAAAATTGTGTAGACTACTGAATTGGGGTCTTATGGCCTCTTATGTGGACACTTATACTGCCATCTGGTGGTGTCAGAAGAGTATAACATACAATGGAATTTGGGAAAAAAAAGAAGTGTAAAAATAAGAATTAGCATGTCACTAAACATGAAGTACACGTTTGTGTACTTATGGACTAAGTACATCATATCAAAAGATGATACTTAGTTTTTATTCTAATTAGGGTCCAATAAGCAAAGATAAAAAAAAAAAAAAAAAAAAGCATTTAAGCAAACAGCTTAGAATATGTAATTTATCTTGTCCTAATTTTACCTTTTTTACTTTTGTAAACTCTTTGCATTGTGCCTGGAAAAATATTATTTTACTAACACCTTCGTCATATATTTGTTTGAACACTTAGCATCACAAAAATTAACATCTATACAAAATCTAAAATGTTAAAATGTACTAGAAGTGCCTACATTTTTTATATATAAATATAAACTAAACATACATACACACTAGAGATGCGCGGTTTGCGGACACAACCGCGGAGTCCGCGGATTATCCGCGGATTATCCGCGGGTCGGGCGGTTGAAATAAAAAAAAAATAGATTTTATCCGCGGGTCGGGTCGGGCGGTTGAAATAAAAAAAAATTAGATTTTAAATAGATTCAGGCGGGTGGCAGTTAAACCAATTGGGAAATATATATACATAGTTAAATGTTGTTACCCACATACGAAAAACGAGCAGGCACCTGCAGCATATGCCACAACAGAAGAAGAAAAAAAAAAAAGATGGCAACGCCGGCAGCAAACGTGGTACGCGACAAACTAAAAAAGGGAATACCGTATTTTCCGCACTATTAGCCGCACCTAAAAACCACAAATTTTCTCAAAAGCTGACAGTGCGGCTTATAACCCGGTGCGCTTTATATATGGATTAATATTAAGATTCATTTTCATAAAGCCGCCATCTTTTTTCCCCGTAGAAGAGGAAGTGCTTCTTCTTCTACGCCAAGGTAAGCACCCGCCCCCATAGAAGAAGAAGCGCGCGGGTATTACGTTTCATTTCCTTTGTGTGTTTACATCTGTAAAGACCACAAAATGGCTCCTACTAAGCGACACACTGTGGTTCTAGCTTGCCATGCTAATGGCCAGAAACTTCCACCCATGGTGATATTCAAAAGGAAGACCTTGCCAAAAGAGACCTTTCCAGCCGGCGTCATCATAAAAGCTAACTCGAAGGGATGGATGGATGAAGAAAAGATGAGCGAGTGGTTATGGTAAGTTTACGCGAAGAGGCCGGGTGGCTTTTTTCACGCAGCTCCGTCCATGTTGATATACGACTCCATGCGCGCCCACATCACAGATGGTGTCAAAAAACAAGTGAAGCACACAAATACAACACTCGCCGTCATTCCGGGTGGATTAACCAAAGAACTCCAACCGCTCGATATTGGTGTCAACAAGGCATTTAAAGCATGACTGCGAACGGCGTGGGAACAATGGATGACCGAAGGCGAACACACCTTCACTAAGACAGGGAGACAGCGCCGGACGACATACGCCAACATCTGCCAGTGGATCGTAAATGCCTGGGCGGATATTTCGGTCTCAACTGTGGTCCGAGCTTTCCGGAAGGCAGGATTCACGGAACTGCTGGAAAAACAACAGCGACACTGACTCTGATGACTTCGACGAGACGGAGCCGGCCATTTTGGATCCCCTATTCGCCCAATTTTTTAATTCGGACACCGTAGGAGAAGAATTTGAGGGATTTATGAATGAAGAATAACTTCAGAAAGTGAGTGTTATGTTTATTTTGTGTGTTGTGACATTAACGTTCGAGCAACATTAAGTTATTGCTATTGCTCTGCACTATTTTGAATTTTACTATGTTTGTGATTGCACATTTGCACATTACCGTACATTTTGGGAGTGAACAGAGTTGTTAGAACGCTGGTTTTTAATATATTATTAAAGTTTGACTGACCTATCTGACTGTTTTTTTGACATTCCTTTAGCGCAGTTAGATGCGGCTTACAACACGGGGCGGCTTATAGGTGGACAAAGTTTTGAAATATGCCGTTCATTGAAGGCGCGGCTTATAACACGGGGCGGCTTATGGTGCGGAAAATACGGTACTAAAGACCAGGGAAAAAAAGTCCAGAAAAGATCAGCGTGGACTCGTTTTTATGAGGTTGTAAATCAGGATGATAGTAATGCTGGCTACGTGATTTGCAAGAGCTGCGACGCTGTTTATGTCTACGACAGTCACAAAACCGGGACATCTAACATGGTGCATCACATTTGTGCAAAACCCCGAACCTCCACAAACACCCTGAGCATGAGCAGTTTCGTCCGCCGTGATCCCAGAAGAGTGCCACAGGATGTTAAAACAAGATAGAACGCAGCTGCCTGCAGCAGTTTGAGTGGCGCGAGCGCGCTTGGAGGTGCTGTTGGAATAATTGTTTGTAAGTTATCACAAAAGAAACGTTGTATTATGAATGCTGTCTTTCGAGGCCTAACAAGAGGAAGAAGGCTCGTGAAACGCCACTGTGATTTCAACACGGACAGATGGCAGGATCTGCTCAACTTCCAGAGGAACTCTCTTTGAAGTGTTAAACGAACTCTCTCTGAAGTATTTCACAAACTCTCTTCCAACTATTTGGTAACCGAGGTCAACGCTATTTACGACCCGCTGCCCTCTTGAAGTCCCTGTGGTCAGGAGACGGGAGGGGTTATCCATTGTCCTCCAACACCTGCCCCAGCTGGATCCAGGAAGAGCCCAAGCCCGAGAAATCCTCTTCTTGGACTTCAATGAGACCGAAAACAATGACTGTTTTAAATACTTCCCATTCCTGCTGTGACATGTGTTGGTGCGTGAACATTGAACATCTGAATAAATGAGGAGACGAAAACCTTCTTCGTCAGAGCGTGGTGCAGGACTGCACAGAGAGTGCAGTGGCCATGTCTCTCCTCAATATTGAGTCCAAATTGAATTCTGTCTCTGTTTGATTCCTTGCCTTTTGTCTTGTTTAATAGATGTCCTCAGTGTTTGAACGTGACAGTGCGCTCAGCGCGGCTCCCAGATGATTGCGCACTGGTGTGCGTCTGGGCCGTGACAGCGTGGCACGCATTGAATGTCTCTGCTCCATTGGATCAGTCTCCTTTCTTTAACAGGCAAAAGCTTTATAACCTCACTAACGCCTTGCATCGTCTATATTAGATATATAACAACGGGCGGGTGGCGGATGGCGGGCGGGTGCGGTTTTGAATAAATGTTAGTTCGGGTGGATGGCGGATGGTTGACGACTTTTGTGATGAAATAATTGCCTATCCGCGCATCTCTAATACACACATATTACCATTTTTTTTAATAAGTTCATAATAAGTTATCAATTCAATTATTGAGGTTAACCCAACTTTGTCTCTTGTCACCAACAGTGAGACACAACACCGGCCTTCACAATAAAAGCGCTGCATATTACAGCCTGTCTGACTGCATCGAGAATAAAAAAAGGGATCACAGAAAAGTAGCCAACACCATTCTGTCTCAGTTTATTTGGGCAATGTGAAACAAAGAACAACATTTTCCACCAAAATGAACTGAGGGCACAGAAAATAAAGATTTAAAACTCAGATTTTGGTGCATTTATTTACTGCCCTACACCTGCTAAAGAAGGTTCACTCAGTCGGTTTTATTTCAATTGTTTGTATTTATTTTTTTCAATTGTGTTTTAATTGTTGGAACAAGTTATAAGTTCCTGGTTCAAATAAAAAAGCAGCGGGGAAAAGGTCTCAGGTGTGAGTGCGCATGTGTACTTTCAGACAGTACTTGCGAGTAAAACTTTTCGCACAAACCCAACAACTGAAAGGTTTTTGTCCGGTGTGAGTCTGCATGTGCGCGTTCAAACTGGACCGATGAGCAAAGTTCATCCCGCAAACCGAACAACTAAAAGGTTTTTCCCCGGTGTGGATGCGCATGTGCACGTTCAGACTGTATCGCCTCCCAAAGTTTCTGGCGCAAACGGAGCACCTAAAGGGTTTTTCTCTGGTGTGACTCCTCATGTGTGAACTCAAATAGTACGCGCTTGCCAACGTTTTACCACAAACTGGACAAACTATTTTCTCCCCGGAGTGAGTTTTCGTGTGCGCGCCGAACTGGGCCACCGTGGGGAAGCTTTTATCACAGACTGAGCATTTAAAAGAGGTTTCGCCCTGGTGTATCGCCACATGTGACAGCAGGTCAGCCCGGCGAAGGAACCTTTCGTCACAAACTGAGCAACCGAAAGGTATTTCGGTGTGTTTTTCCATGTGTCGAGTCAATTGAATAGGAAGGGGGAAAAAATCACCGCAAACTGAGCAAATGTGCATTTTTTCTGTGTGGAAATTTCTCATGTGTGATTTCATTTTCCTTCTCTGAGAGAAGCTTTTACTGCAAACCGGACAACTTAATGGTTTTTCTCCTGTGTGAGCTCTCATGTGTTGAGTCAAGTCCCACTCATTGGAAAAGTGTTTGCCACAAAGTGTGCAGGTCAAACATTCTCTACCTGTCTTCTTTTTACAGTATTCAGAATGTTTGTTGTCAGTTGGAGTCCTGATATCACCTTCACAGTCTGTATCGCCGCTCAAAGGTTGTTGGGTGCCGCCCCTGTTTTCATCCTCAAGAGAGTTTGACATTATGTCCTCACTATCGGATAAAGGAGCTCCACAGTGGTCTCCCCCATCTTCTGTTATGTGTTGTGATGAGCAGCTGCCTGAAGGCTCCGCCCCTCTGTCCTCCTCACTTGGACTGCGATGCAGCTGCCAGGACTCAGGTTTCTCTTCATGGTCTTCAGTCCTCAAAGAGACACCACTTACTTGCAACTTGGTGAGATCAGCCTCTCCCTCCTGAGCGATCCAGAGTTGCTGACCTTCCTCTTTAATGTGGGGGGGCTGTGGATCCTCCTGCTTCAAGGTGGACATGCCTTCCTGTAGCTGAGGCGCGTGTTCTTCTTGAGGACCAATCGGCTGCCGGACATCTGCAGGACACAAACACAATTTATTGTGGACAGATTATTTTTGTTTTGAATTTGTTTTGTTTTTTTGAAGCTCTAACAATTATAAGACTGCCATTATCCACAGATGCTCTGGGATGGATTACAATTAGCATCTCTGTCAGGTTCAAACACTGATGACATCTATTAAACAAGACAAGAAGCAAGGAATTAAACAGAGACCGAATTCAATTCGGCTCAATTGAGGAGAGACGTCTGGACTGTACTCTTTGTACAGTCTCACCACGCTCCTGACGAAAGATTGTACGCCTCCTCTTTTATTTGGACTTTCCCTGATTACATGGCAACAGCTGTTTCTAAAGGGCGGGGGGGTCGTAAACAGCCGTCGCCTTTGATTAAAACAGTTCAAAGAAAAGGTTCTAAACAGTTCACAGAAAATGTCCCTGGAGGGGAGTAAGGTCCTGCCTCCTCTTCGCTTTGTAGATCTCGAGTTTTCTCAAACACCGAGTCAAATCAGCTCTGTTATTTTCCGTTTTTTTCGACTGTTTTCCGTACCTTGGAGACATCATGCCTCGTCGGTGTGTTGTCGGAGGGTGTAACAACACCAACAGGGACGGATTCAAGTTGCACCAGTGGCCCAAAGATGCCAAAGTGGCAAGAAATTGGACGTTTGTTCCGCACACTTTACCGACGAAAGCTATGCTACGACAGAGATGGCAAGAATGTGTGGATATCCTGCGACACTCAAAGCAGATGCATTTCCAACCATAAAGTCAAAGAAATCTGCCGCCAGACCCCCATTGAATCTGCCGGAGTGTGTGAGCAATTCAGGGACAAAGGACCTCGCTAGCACGGCAAGCAATGGCGGCAGTTTGTTCCCGCAGACGAGCGAGCTAAACCCCCTGGATGTCTTGGCTCACACCGTCCCTTATGCCACCGAAGATGATCAAGAGAAGAATATCCACCCTAGCTTCCCTGGCCTGCTGACATGAGGGTATGTCTACAGAATACATTAATTGATGAAACTTGGGCTGTCTGCACTCTCAAAGTGCATGTTGTTGCCAAATGTATTTCATATGCTGTAAACCTAGTTCATAGTTGTTAGTTTCCTTTAATGCCAAACAAACACATACCAATCGTTGGTTAGAAGGCGATCGCCGAATTCGTCCTCGCTTTCTCCCGTGTCGCCGGCTGTCGTGTCGTTTTCGTGGGTTTCGCTTGCATACGGTTCAAACCGATATGGCTCAATAGCTTCAGTTTCTTCTTCAATTTGGTTTTCGCTACCTGCCTCCACACTACAACCATCCGTTTCAATACATGCGTAATCTGTTGAATCGCTTAAGCCGCTGAAATCCGAGTCTGAATCCGAGCTAATGTCGCTATAGCTTGCTGTTCTATGCACCATGTTTGTTTGTGTTGGCATCACTATGTGACGTCACAGGAAAATGGACGGGTGTATATAACGATGGTTAAAATCAGGCACTTTGAAGCTTTTTTTTAGGGATATTGCATGATGGGTAAAATTTTGAAAAAAACTTCGAAAAATATAATAAGCCACTGGGAACTGATTTTTAATGGTTTTAACTCTTCTGAAATTGTGATAATGTTCCCCTTTAAAAAAGAATTAGAACTCTATGTTAAAACTTCTAACAAGCAAAAAGCTGTGAAAACGATGATGCTGTGTTCCACATTTAAGTTATTTACTGAACTTGTGTGAGCCTATGGCTTTACACTTTGTTATATATATATATATATATATATATATATATATATATATATATATATATATATATATATATATATATATATATATATATATATATATATTGCATTCCATTTTAGTTACTTTATTGAGTTTAGAACCCCCTAGCGCTGTTTTGTACTGTTTTTGTACTTATTTTGATTATTATTATTTCTCAACTGTTTGTAAATGTTGCAATTTATAAATAAAGGTTTAGAAAATAAAAATAAAAACAATTAATAAAATAGAATAAAAATAAAATACACTTCTGGCGTGTTTATAAAGAAAGTGAAAGACAAAAGAAACCATACTTGCCCACCCTCCCGAATTTTCTGGGAGACCCCCGAAATTCAGCGCCTCTCCCGAAAACCTCCCCGGGACAAATATTCTCCCGAAAATCTCCCGATTTTCAGCCGGAGCTGGAGGGGGCGTGGCCTCCAGCTCCGGCAGACCTGAGTGAGGACAGCCTTTTTTTTCCCCGACGGGAGGACAACAGGGTGACAAGAACTAAATCATCCAGACGAGAGATAAATTGTATTATTATGTTTATCTTACCTAAAAATAAATATATTTATTAATTTTAAAAAAACAACTAAATAAATGTTTACTATATTTTGCTAACAACATCAAAATTAATTGTATTTTTATTTGTATTTTTTCTGACTCCTTATTACATCCAGCCATAGAATTATACATTAAAATAAACATATTTGAAATAATTAATTTTAAATTATCATAGTAATTAATTTAAAATGACCATATTTAATTATTAAAATAATTGCTTGTTTATCAACAACTTTAGCATTTTATTCATTACATTTTGAAGCTCTCAGAAGCCAAGTTATGTTATATTCCTTAATATTTATTCATGCAAGTTTGAAGTATTAATTATCTAAACACAGTTTTGTTTGCATATTTTCAGGATGTAGATATATATTAGAGATGCGCGGATAGGCAATTTATTTCATCCGCAACCGCGTCAGAAAGTCGTCAACCATCCGCCATCCACCCGATGTAACGTTTGATCAGAACTGCACCCGCCCGCCATCCGCCCGATCTAATATAGATGATGCAAGGCATTAGTGAGCCTGCCAACTACTTTGGTTTTCCCGTAATTCGTACGGTTTTCATCAACCTATTCCGGGTTTTTCATTAATTAAAAAAAAAAAAAAGGGTGAAAACTACGCGAATTGCACCTTGTGCAGACAAGATTTTTCGATCGGACACGGAGGAATTAGCGATGTAAAAGACCGCGTTGGGACAAAAAAACACAAGTCTAATGCCGTTGCTAGCGATACAAGTGGAAAACTTTCAACGTTTTTCGTCGCCCAAACAGATTCTTTGGATGTGATAAATGCCGAAGTTTTATTTACGGAGGCAATAATTGAGCATGGACTTCCAATCGCACTGGCTGATCACATGGGACAGTTAAATGTTTGTAATGCAACCTTTAAAAATCATTACGCGGTGATCGCGGTCCCAAAAATAAACTTTTCTTGCATGATAATGTCCAGAAAAATTCGCTTTATATTACTATAGAGTCCTTTTAACGAATGAGTTTGATGGTTTATCACAAACTTTAAATGAAAGAAGTCCTTTGTTCTCCTGCACCATGCATGCGCTTTGGCCTTGCTTTGTGTTTGGTGCGCAAGCTTTATAACCTCACTGAGGTTATAAAGCTTTTGCCTGTTAAAGAAAGGAGACTGATCCAATGCAGCACAGACTTTCGCGTGCCACGCTGTCACGACCCAGATGCACACCAGTGCGCAATCATATGGGAGCCGCGCTGAGCGCACCTCCAAGCGCGTCTCGCTGCCGGCGACGGCCGGGTATATGGGCCCGACGCTCCAGCGCCATCCATTTTCAGGGCTAGTTGATTCGGCAGGTGGGTTGTTACACACTCCTTAGCGGGTTCCGACTTCCATGGCCACCGTCCTGCTCTCTATATCAACCAGGGTGAGCCCCACCCCTTTCGTGAGCGCACTGCGCGCGGAGTGACCCCTGTTACGCGCCCCCGGCAACAGGGGTGGCGGGCAGGTAAGCTGCGCGGGCGGAGCGCGCGGAGTGACCCCTGTTACGAGCCCCCGGCCACGGGGGTGGCGGGCAGGTAAGCTGCTTACCTGCTGCGCGTGACGCCGGCCGCGGCGAAAGCGGACGAGGCGGGGTGTCGGTGCGGTGGGCGCGGTAGTGACCCTGGACGTGCGTCGGGCCCCGCCTCAGCTACGGCTCCCGGTGGGGCCCTCTCGGGGGAAGGGGCCTCGGTCCCGGACCCCGGCGAGGCGTCCCTTCTCCGCTCCGTAAAAGTGTCCATCTCTTTTTCTTTTTTTTCTTCTGTTGTGGCATATGCTGCAGGTGCCTGCTCGTTTTTCGTATGTGGGTAACAACATTTAACTATGTATATATATTTACCAATTGGTTTAACTGCCACCCGCAAAAAAAAAAAAAAAAAAAAAAAAAAATATATATATCTAATTAATCCACCCGACCCGACCCGCGCGCGGATAAAATCTTATTTTTTTTAATTTCATCCGCCCGATCCGCGGATAATCCGCGGACTCCGCGGTTGTGTCCGCAAACCGCGCATCTCTAATATATATATATATAAATATATATATATATATATATAGCTGTCAATATACTCCTCCCTTCTTAACCACGCCCCCAACCACGCCCCGCCCCACCCCCACCCCCTCCCGAAATCGGAGGTCTCAAGGTTGGCAAGTATGAAAGAAACACACCTCCCTTTTAAGAATAGAACCATCACTTCACTGTGCACAAATACATCTAATAAATATTTAAGTTGCTCAGACCACAAGGAGTTCATACAAGTTTAGGTAGGAGTAGTTTTTCTTTTTCATTTGAAACCATGACTTAACTTAACGCAGTTATCATGAATACAGTTTATCGTTATGTAATAATGCAAATGTAATCACACTATTATCTACAGTCCTGTGTTGTGTTTAATGACGAAGTAGAATGTTAATATATAAAAAAGGAAACATACCTTTATTGTGTAACACAAATGGAGTTTTGCAAACAGCTTCCGGTTGTTGTGGCTGTCGCTCCTTCTCCTCTCTTGTTCTAGAAAGTTCCTCCTCGTACGACGCTATGGTTTTTTCAAACAGCGCGAATATTTCATCAGCCGCCGCCATGAGTCGCTCCTTCACCAACTCTTTCAACATTTTTGATGTTATTACTCGATTTTCTCTCCGCTGTCTTCTTCACTCTCTCACCTGCCGTCTGTCGTCGAGCGTTGTCAACTTCCGCTTTTACTTCTTCCTGTTTTAGGTTCCTGGCGGGTTGCAGTTTGGAAGGTGCGTGTCGCCCCCTGCTGTACCGGAGCGTATAGGCCGCGTGGAGGAACAGCTATTCCACATAGACATGTTGTAAGGGTACTGCCTACCGGCGCTGACGAGACGCGTGGCCGCCATCTTGGAGTGGTGATCCGCTCCACTCAGTGCAATTCATTTGGCAGGAGCGATGAACTGTCAGCGCATTTAATTCATCTTACCTCACTGAATACCACTGATTTTCACGCGCTTGTTTCTCATACATGTAGCTATGATAAAGGACACATGTTTTATTATTCATAGTTTGCTTAACAGTAATAGAATATTCTTATAAGTGACCAGACGTCCCAGATCAAAACTGGGAATATAATCCCAGAGAAGGGGAAAAAAAGGGTCAGCTATTTTTAAGTTGAAGAAACAATATGATTAGGTTATATATACATGCTACATAAACAATGTATGAATACATTAGATATCTACCGTATTTTCCGCACTATTAGCCGCACCTAAAAACCACAAATTTACTCAAAAGCTGACAGTGCGGCTTATAACCCGGTGCGCTTTATATATGGATTAATATTAAGATTCATTTTCATAAAGTTTAGGTCTCGCAACTACGGTAAACAGCCGCCATCTTTTTTCCGCGTAGAAGAGGAAGCGCTTCTTCTTCTACGCAAGCAACCGCCAAGGTAAGCACCCGCCCCCATAGAAGAGGAAGCGCTTCTTCTTCTACTGTAAGCAACCACCCGCCTGCGTAGAAGAAGAAAAAGCGCGCGGATATTACGTTTCATTTCCTTTGTGTGTTTACATCTGTAAAGACCACAAAATGGCTCCTACTAAGCGACAGGTTTCCGGTTCATGAAAAGACGCAATCTCTCCATCCGCACATGGACTACTATTTCACAGCAACTGCCTAAAGACTTTCAAGAAAAGCTGGCTACTTTCCGTGCATATTGTAAAAACAAGATAGCTGAAAAAAAGATCCGGCCAGAGAACATTATCAACATGGACGAGGTTCCACTGACTTTTGATATTCCTGTGAACCGCACTGTGGATACAACGGGAGCACGTACGGTGAATATTCGCACCACAGGGAATGAGAAGTCATCCTTCACTGTGGTTCTAGCTTGCCATGCTAATGGCCAGAAACTTCCACCCATGGTGATATTCAAAAGGAAGACCTTGCCAAAAGAGACCTTTCCAGCCGGCGTCATCATAAAAGCTAACTCGAAGGGATGGATGGATGAAGAAAAGGTGAGCGAGTGGTTAAGGGAAGTTTACGCGAAGAGGCCGGGTGGCTTTTTTCACGCAGCTCCGTCCATGTTGATATACGACTCCATGCGCGCCCACATCACGCTGGTTTTTAATATATTATTAAAGTTTGACTGACCTATCTGACTGTTTTTTTGACATTCCCTTTAGCGCAGTTAGATGCGGCTTATAACACGGGGCGGCTTATAGGTGGACAAAGTTTTGAAATATGCCGTTCATTGAAGGCGCGGCTTATAACCCAGGGCGCCTTATGGTGCGGAAAATACGGTATATATCTTATAGACTGTATCTCTGTTGCTGCAGCAGCAGAGAGTTTATTCTGTCTTGACACTTTGTATTGATATTTTCTATTACATTCTTCCCTTAAATGATCATGTTTACACTGATTGTTTTATATGTATTTTTTATGTATGTCACTTTGGATAAAAGCATCTTGCCAAATACTTCAACATAAACATATATAAACACCTGAAAGTCTTTATATCAGCTAAAATCCCCAATCTGTTTCACTGGATTCAGAATAAAACCACATTCTGTTTTACAATCTTTATCTTCATCATTTATTTCAACTTTGTTATTCAAGTATGACATTTTTAAATGTAATTAATTTCATTGACAAGCAATTCTATTATGGTCATACTCTTGTTTGCTAGCGGCTACGATTTCAGTACTATTGAAGATCTTTGCTCCTTCTCAACTCTGTGCTAATATTCTTTTCACAAAATACAACCAATAGTACGTCAATGTTGAATCTTACTTGTGAAAAGTCATCCCCCGATTCCTATTTTCAACAGTCCGCTCATTTGAGCAGGAAAACGCTGAACACCATCTTTGTTTTCTACCTGTCAACTGTCAGTTTAGGCTGCTCATCACCACTTCAAGATGGCGGCCCAATTTCTCGCGTCACAGCAGCCAATGCTGCGTCTACTTATATATGTATATATATATATATATATATATCAGGGTTGTGCAGTATATGATGATATACAGTATATATATATATATATATATATATATATATATATATATATATATATATATATATATATATATATATATATATATATATATATATATATATATATATGTACAGTACATATATGTATGTATATATATATATATGTACAGTATATATATGTATGTATATATATATATATATATATATGTACAGTATATATATGTATTTATATATATATATATATATATATATATATATATGTACAGTATATATATGTATGTATATATATATATATATATGTACAGTACATATATGTATGTATATATATATATATATGTACAGTATATATATGTATGTATATATATATATATATATATATATATATATATATATATATACTGTATATCATCATATACTGCACAACCCTGATATATATATATATATATATATATATATATCAGGGTTGTGCAGTATATGATGATATACAGTATATATATATATATATATATATATATATATATATATATATATATATATATATATATATATATATATATATATATATATATATATATATATGTACAGTATATATATGTATGTATATATATATATATATCAGGGTTGTGCGGTATATGATGATATACAGTGTATATATATATATATATATATATATATATATATATATATATATATATATATTTATATATATATATATATATATATATATATATATATATATATGTGTGTGTATATAGTTGAGGTTTCTGTGGTTTATCCGTTATACAGTGCTCAATACCGGAGTAGAGCGGAATATACGTTTGGTCAGTTTGTAAAAAAACAGAGAGGCTATCTCATCCCTACAAGCCTGAAACAGGCTTGTAGGGATGAAAAGGCCTTTTTCTTGACCTAACGTGTATATAAAGTGAGGGAAGAGTAGATGGTGAGATGGACAGGCAAATCTGTGCAGCATCTGTAGTAATGTGGACATTGTATCGATCTGTTGTGGTAAAGAATAAGCTGAACCGGAAGGCAAAGCTCTCAATTTACCAGCCAATCTACGTTCCCAACCTCACCTATGGTCATGAGCTTTGGGTTATGACCGAAAGGCCAAGATCACGGGTACAAGCGGCCCAAATGAGTTTCCTTCGTCGGGTGGTGGGGCTCTCTCTTAGAGATAGGGTGAGAAGATCCGTCATCCCAAGACCCAGGACACATTGTGGAGACTATGTCTCCCGGCTGACCTGGGAACGCCTTGGGATCCCCCGGGAGGAGCTGGACCAAGTGGTTGTGAAGAGGGACGTCTGGGCTTCTCTGCTTAGGCTGCTGCACCCGCAACCAGACCTTGGAGAAGCAGAAGAAGATGGATGGATGGATGGATGGATGGATGTGGGCGGGCTCAAGCGGTTCAAAAAGGCACAAACTTTTCACATTTTCCATTTGTGTAAAAAAAATCAACAAGTTTGTACAATTAGGTCAAGACAAGTCTGAAAAGGTATGCATTACCTGCGGTGTCCCACAGGAGCCAGTAGTGGGTCCCCTACTGATTATTATGTACAGCACATCCATAACATTAGTCAGGTAACACATTTAAGCTTGTGCTTTTTGCAGATTCCACAAATGTCTTTTGTTCGAGGAGGACTTGGAACAGCTCATGGAAGTAGTAACCAAAGAAATGATCCAATTGAAAGGTTGCTTTCACAAAAAAGCTCGAACAAACCCAAATTTGTGTTGTTTGGGAATCGTAAAGTGAACGTAAATGTCGAATTGGACACGGAGATCGAAAGAACCTATGAAGGTATATTTTTGGGTGTGGTCTTAGAACATAAGCTCTGATGGAAACCTCACATCAAATATCTGAGAGCAAGAGAAACAGCAAAGAGTTGGAATTTTAGGTCAAACCAAACACACCCTGAACTATAAAGCCTTGCATACTCTTTATTGAACATTATTATTATTATTGCCGTATCTTAAATAGAGTTTGGGGAATCATCACAAGAGCACCTTGCAGATGGTATGCATGTTACAAAAAGAGCACTGATAATCAGAGGTGGGTAGAGTAGCCAGAAATTGTACTCAAGTAAGAGTACTGTTACTTTAGAGATTTATTACTCAAGTAAAAGTAAGGAGTAGTCACCCAAATATTTACTTGAGTAAAAGTAAAAAGTATGTTGTGAAAAAACTACTCAAGTACTGAGTAACTGATGAGTAACATATACACACACACACACATATATATAT
>NC_084567.2:2762500-2792500 GCF_033978685.3 Nerophis lumbriciformis | reverse complement strand
TGGAGTTTTACGAGCCTTCTGCTTGGTAGGATCAAAGACAACTTTTGTCCTCTTGCAGGGCGAACTGAACTCAATGTAACACAAAGTTTTGTGATAACTTAGATACAATTATTCTGACACAGCCCTTTGAGACACTCGTGATTTAGGGCTGTATAAGTAAACATTGATTGATTTCAATATATGCATTATTTTTACACATTACTATGTTTTTAAGACGCTGTATTTGGTTTTTGTGTGAAATTAAATGAAAAAATCCACCTAATTTACCTAAAGATAAGTCAGTCTGTTTTATTTCAATTATTTGTATACCTTTTTAGGGCCCGCATGGCCCATTGTATAAGGACTCCCTTTGGGAGTCCTTATACAATGGGACATAAGGACCTATTGAATTTGTAAGGTTTTATTCTTTATTCTTCCGCCGCCACATTAAACTGTAATTTGACCCATGCTTCAAAACTCACCATATTTGACCCACACATCAGGACCTGCGAAAATTGCCTTTAAAAAAAAAAAAAACCGAACCACAAAACTCAAAATTGCGCTCCAGCGCCCCCTAGGAAAAAAAAAAACTAGACTGCCTGTAACTCCCACTAGGAAGGTCGGAGAGACATGAACAGAGGTGGGTAGAGTAGCCAGAAATTGTACTCAAGTAAGAGTACTGTTACTTTAGAGATTTATTACTCAAGTAAAAGTAAGGAGTAGTCACCCAAATATTTACTTGAGTAAAAGTAAAAAGTATGTTGTGAAAAAACTACTCAAGTACTGAGTAACTGAGTAACATACACACACATATCATATATATATATATATATATATATATATACATACATACATACATATACATTGATATATACAGTATATAATTTATAAGTATTTATTTTGCTGTTTTTGTTTACATGTTAAAGGTGTTTTAATGAATATACATGCATGTTTAACATATAGATTCCTTTCTTTCATGAAGACTAGAATATAAGTTGGTGTATTACCTGATTCTGATGACTTGCATTGATTGTAATCAGACAGTCGTGATGATAACGTCCACGTTTTCAAATGGAGGAGAAGAAAAGTTCCTCCTTTCTGTATAATAACCCCTTGAAAGTGGTTGGTTTTTGGCATCCTATTTGTCCAGCTTCCATATTCGTTTTTATACACTTTACAAGAAATATATTGGCGTCAAACTCCGTAGCTTGCTAGCTTGTTTACGCTGGCTTTCGGAGACTCTTGTTTTGAAAGCGCAGGCGCGATGGCGCGGCACTTTTATTGTGAAGACAGGAACGTCCTCATGTGCGGTCAGTCTTGAGGCTTTTGACGGTACGGTTGAAATAAAACAAGTATCTTTTTTCCTTGACACTTTTGATTGATTGATTTGAACTTTTATTATTAGATTGCACAGTACAGTACATATTCCGTACAATTGACCACTAAATGGTAACACCCCAATAAGTTTTTCAACTTGTTTAAGTCAGGTCATGTGACCACCTGGCTCTGTTTGATTGGTCCAACGTCTCCAGTGACTGCATCTGATTGGTGGAACGGAGTGAAACGTCACCAGTAAGGCAGGCACATTGAAGGTCTGTCTGACAGACCAAAACAAACAAAGCGTGCCTTAACAGATCGATAAAAATTAATAGCGAGTAGCGAGCTGAATGTAGATAAAAGTAGCGGAGTAAAAGTAGCGTTCCTTCTCTATAAATATACTTAAGTAAAAGTAAAAGTATGTTGCATTAAAACTACTCTTAGAAGTACAATTTATCCCAAAAGTTACTCAAGTAGATGTAACGGAGTAAATGTAGCGCGTTACTACCCACCTCTGGACATGAAACAAAAACCTCTATGTAGGTCTGACTTAGACCTACATTTCATAATAGTACATCCTTGGGCTAAAATCAACAGGAAGTTGGCAATTCCCCCTTCAAGACAAAAAAGTACTAAAAACAGTCACTTTTGCCTCTTTGAGCTGTAATTTGACCCCCTTAGCATGCTTCAAAACTCACCAAACTGAACGCACACATCAGGACTGGCAAAAATTGTGATCTAATAAAAAAAAACCTAACCCCAAATCTCAAAATTGCGCTCTAGCGCAATTTTTTAATAAAACGCACAAAAAACTGCTCCTCGGATGAAAAAACTGACAAAACTGCCTGTAACTCCCACTGGGAAGGTCGGAGAGACATGAAACAAAAACCTCTATGTAGGTCTCACTTAGACCTACATTTCATAAACTGACAACCCCCAGCAAAAATCAACAGGAAGTTTGCTATTCCCCCTTCAAAACAAATTTTTTGTAAAAAAACGGTCACCTTCCTTCAAAAACTATCTCCTCTGAGCACGTTTGTCGTTTCGGCTTCAAACTAACACAGGAGAGAGATTAAACCCTTGTGTATAAAATAACAGAACAGCGTTTTAATACCTGCTCCGGTTTTGATTTTATGACCCTTCAAAGACCCGCTGCGCTGCTGTTTTTTTAAGATGGCTGCTTAAAAGCAGGAAGCACCAGCGTGCCCACACAATGCAGACAAGGTAGGTACACTAGACAAAAGTATTGGGACACTTATGACTACCACCGGACAAAAGTATTTCGGACACTTAGGCCGAAAACTGGACAAAAGTATTGGGACACTTAGGCCGAAAACTGGACAAAAGTATTGGGACACTTGGGACTACAACTTGACAAAAGTATTGGGACACTTAGGACTACAACTTGACAAAAGTATTGGGACACTTAGGACTACAACTTGCCAAAAGTATTGGGACACTTGGGACTAAAACTGGACTAAAGTATTGGGACACTTAGGACTAGCACCTGCCAAATACGGGGGCCCGACCATTAATTTTTTTAATGTTATCTTAAAATGCAGCCTTTGCGGATCTTTTGAACGGGACATTACTTCCTGGTTAACAACCCCCTAAAGAAAACAGCTGGGGAAAGGTTTCTCTCTCAAGTGTGAGTGAGCATGTGTACTTTCAAACGGTGCTCTCGAGTAAAACTTTTAGCACAATGCGAACAACTGAAAGCTTTTTGTTGCGCGTGAGTCTGCATGTGTGCGATCAAGCCGGACTGGTCCGCAAAGTGTGCGTCGCAAACGGAGCAACTGAAGGGTTTCCCCCTGCCGTGCTTTCTAACGTGCGAATTCAAACAGTACCGATTAGAAAACACTTTACCACAAAGTGAACAACGAGGCTTCTCTCCAGTGTGTGTCCTCATGTGTGACGTCAAATAGTATCTGCTCGCGAACGTTTTACGACAAACTGAACAGAAATGTTTCTCTCCGGAGTGTGTTTTCTCGTGTGTTTTGAGACAGTACTGATTAGCAAAGACTTTGCCGCAAGCTGAACAAACGTGTTTCTCCCCAGCGTGCGTTTTCATGTGCGAACTCAAATAGTACGGACTGGCGAATACTTTGCCACACATTGGACAAACATTTTTCTCTCCCGTGTGTGTTCTCATGTGTGTGATAAACTGGAACACCGTGCGGAAGCTTTTATCACAGACCGAGCATTTAAAAGATGTTTGGCCTTTGTGGATCGCCACATGCAACACCAGATCTGCGCTGCGAGGGAATCTTTCACCACAAACTGAGCAACTGTAGCTTTTTTCTCCATGGATTTTTCCCGTGTGCGACATCATTTCACCTTTTCCAGGAAAGCCTTTCCCGCAAACAGAGCAACTAAATGGTTTTCTCATGCGTCGAGTCAAATCGCGCGCGCGAGAAATGTTTTCCAAAGGTATTTGTGCGTCGTCCATGCCTTCATCCTCAGAAGAGTTGGATGTTATGTCGTCACTATCTGATAGAGGAGCTCCACAGTGGTCTCCCCCATCTTCTGTTGCCATGTGTTGTGATGAGCTGCAGCATGGAGGCTCCGCCCCACTTGGACTGTAATGAAGCTCTGAGGACTCGGGTGGTTTCTCTTCACCATCTTCAGTCTTCACAGAGACACCACTTAGTTGCAACTTGGTAAGATCAGCCTCTCCCGGCCCGAGGCGACACTCTCCCTCCTGAGAGATCCGGAATTCCTCCTCTTCCTCTTTAATGTAGGGGGGCTCTGGATCCTCCTGCTTCAAAGTGGACCTCCCTCCCTGCAGCTGAGGGGGACGCTTTTCTCGACGACCAATCAGCTGCTGGACATCTGCAGGACACAAACAGGATTTATATTGATTTAAAATGTATTTTTGTCTTGGATTTGTTGTTTTGTTTGAGACTCTCATAATTATACTTAATTATAAGACAAGCAGTAGCTCCAGCTGCTCTGCAGGAGACTGACAAACATGGACGACATCCTCCAACCTCCACCAAACATTAATTTAAAGTAAAACCCCAAGGTGGGTGAAGTGTCACGCCCGAGGACACAACTGGAATGAAGAAAGCTGCATTGGAACCGCCAGCCATTTGGTTTCTGGATGAGCTTCTCTGCCTCCTGAGCATACTTGCCAACCTTGAGACCTCCGATTTCGGGAGGTGGGGGTGGGGGGGGGGGGGGCGTGGTTGGGGGCGTGGTTAAGAGGGGAGGAGTATATTTACAGCTAGAATTCACCAAGTCAAGTATTTCATATACATATATATACATATACATACATATATATATATATATATATATATATGTCTTAATAAGGTTATCCAAAAAATAGTGCTCGATACCGTAGTAGAGCGCAATATATGTATGTGTGGGAAAAAAATCACAAGACTTTATATATATATCATCTCCTGATGATTGAGGGTACCCCCCCTCATGAAACAGGCCTGTAGAGATGAAATAGTCTTGTGATTTTTTTCCCACACATACATATATATATATATATATATATACATACATACATACATACATACATACATACATACATACATACATACATACATACATACATACATACATACATATATATATATATATATATATATATATATAAACCAAACCACAACAAAACAATTGCAAATGAGCCGTCGACCCCCAGTCAGAACGACTCCAAAACCAACAAAGCATGTAACTGTCGAAAGAAACCTGATCGCCCTCTCAACGGGGGGTGCTTACAAACATCAGTTGTCTACCAATCTAAGGTAATACGCAAGGACATTAACACATCCGACACATATGTAGGATTAACCGAGGGTGAATTCAAAACCAGATGGAACAACCACAAGGCTTCTTTCAGGAACAAAAATCTGCGAAATACCACAGAACTCAGCAAACACATTTGGGACCTCAAAGACAATAATGTTGAATATTCAATAACATGGCAAATTCTTGCATCCAGCACACCTTACAATAGTGGTAATAAAAGATGCAACCTATGCTTGAAAGAGAAACTGTTTATTATCTACCGTCCAGACCTGTCATCCCTCAACAAGCGCAGCGAAATTGTAACAACATGCCGCCATAGACGGAAACACCTCCTAGGTAACACATGAACTAATCACCACGCCCCTAGGCCAGCCTGTACCCACCCACTCTGTGCCCTATATAAACCATGGTATGCGAATGCTCCCATTAAAATCTCCTGATGATTGAGGGTACCCCCCTCATGAAACAGGCCTGTAGAGATGAAATAGTCTTGTGATTTCTTTTCCCCACACATACATATATATATATATATATATATATATATATATATATATACATATATATATATATATATATATATATATAAGAAATACTTGACGAAATACTAAGTCAAGTATTTCAGATTTCAGATATATACCGTATTTTCCGCACTATAAGGCGCACCTAAAAACCACAAATTTTCTCAAAAGCTGACAGTGCGCCTTATAACCCGGTGCGCTTTATATATGGATAAATATTAAGATTCATTTTCATAAAGTTTAGGTCTCGCAACTACGGTAAACAGCCGCCATCTTTTTTCCCCGTAGAAGAAGCGCGCGGTGCATGCTGGGATATGTGACGTTTCATTTCCATTTGTGTGTTTATGTAAAGACCCCAAAATGGCTCCTATTAAGTGTGTTGTCTGTCTAATTATAAATAATGCAGACGAGGCGTGTTAACTGAGTTCTCAACGTTTTCTCACAGCGTGCTCATAACCACATTCTAACTCCCAGCATACAACAACGCTTCTCAGGGCTACCGCGCATGCTCGTCACTATCGTTGCATGCTGGGTAGTGTAGTTGTTATATTTGCTAGCTCATAACAGCACATTGAGAGACACGCTTACGCGCTTAATTCAATACTCGCCGTCATTCCGGGTGGATTGACAAAAGACCTCCAGCCGCTAGATATTGGTGTCAACAGGGCATTCGAAGCTAGACTGCTAACTGCGTGGGAACAATGGATGACAGAAGGCGAACACACCTTCACTAAGACGAGGAGGCAGCGCCAGACGACGCCAACATCTGCCAGTGGATCGTAAATTTGCCCAACTTTTCACTTCGGACACCGAAGACGAAGGATTTACGAATGAAGAATAACTTCAGAAAGTGAGCGCTATGTTTATTTTGTGTGTTGTGACATTAACGTTCGAGCAACATTATGTTGCTATTGCTCTGCACTATTTTGAATTTTACTATGTTTGTGATTGCACATTTGCGTACATTTTGGGAGTGAACAGAGTTGTTAGAACGCTGGTTTTTAATATATTATTAAAGTTTGACTGACCTATCTGACTGTTTTTTTGACATTCCCTTTAGCGCAGCGTAGGCGCGGCTTATAGTCCGGGGCGGCTTATTGGTGGACAAAGTTATGAAATATGCCATTCATTGAAGGTGCGGCTAATAATCCGGTGCGCCTTATAGTGCGGAAAATACGGTATAAGAAATACTTGACTTTCAGTGAATTCTAGCTATAAATGTATATTTAATTTATTATATATATATATATATATATATATATATATATATATATATATATATATATAAATAAAATAAATACTTGAATTTCAGTGTTCATTTATTTACACATATACCATACCTGCCAACCTTTGAAATCAGAAAAACCTAGTAGCCGGGGTCCAGGGGCCGCAGGCCCCGGTAGGTCCAGGACAAAGTCCTGGTGGGGGGTTCAGGCTTCGCCCCCCGACGCAAAATGATTATTAGCATTCAGACAGGTTAAAATGTTGCTAAAACCATCACTTTTCTATCAGTCACAGTGACTTTTCAAAACAAAAATATTACAGCAAAAATCATATGGGTTGATTGACATGTTTATTCTGTAAGCTAACTTCAATGGTTTGAAATTATTTTGACAGTTAATGCCAGTTATCCTGTCAACCTTTCACAAGACTTCAATTTGTTCATTGAAAGTATAAACACTTTTTACAGTAAACAAATGGTAAAACAGTACTAAACAATTCCATAAAAAAAAAAAAAATTGGTGTCATTATTAACTTTCTGTCCAAGCTTGTATAATCTACTGCCTTGTTCAATTGTAAAAAATATTCTGTGCCTAAAATTCACATTTCTATCACAATTATCATACTGTAAACATGGTAAGCTAACTTCATTAAAATTAATAGTCCTGTCAATAGCATGGAATTACAATTCAAATGTAGTTTTTTGTAAGCCTTTCAAAAGAATTCAAAATATGAAAAATTAATGAAAATTAATTTAAGCCATCAGACACTTGAAAAGTGGCACATCACATCTCTAATGTAATCATTTGAACTTTTCAACAGAAATAGCACTGCAAAAATATTAAGGACATACTTCTGTATTTTGGTAGTTATGCTGTCAACATTTAACAAGATTTCTTCAACTTGGACTTGAAAGCATAAATAGTATAAACACTTTTAACAGTATGTCGTGCTGTGAAATACAGCCGACAGGATTGCGCACCAAACACGAAGCAAGGCCAAAGCGCATGCATGGTGCAGGAGAACAAAGGACTTCTTTCATTTAAGGTTTGTGTTAAACCATCAAACTCATTCGTTAAAAGGACTCTATAGTAATATAAAGCGAATTTTTCTGGACATTATCATGCAAGAAAAGTTTATTTTTGGGACCGCGATCACCGCGTAATGATTTTTAAAGGTTGCATTACAAACATTTAACTGTCCCATGTGATCAGCCAGTGCGATTGGAAATCCATGCTCAATTATTGCCTCCGTAAATAAAACTTCAGCATTTATCACATCCAAAGAATCTGTTTGGGCGACGAAAAACGTTGAAAGTTTTCCACTTGTATCGCTAGCAACGGCATTAGACTTGTGTTTTTTTGTCCCAACGTGGTCTTTTACATCGCTAATTCCTCCGTGTCCGATCGAAAAATCTTGTCTGCACAAGGTGCAATTCGCGTAGTTTTCACCCTTTTTTTTTTTTTTATTAATGAAAAACCGTATTTTTTATCACTGCAACCGTAACCGGTTGATGAAAACCGTACGAATTACGGGAAAACCGGAGTAGTTGGCAGGTATGCATCCATCTTACCTCACCTGCCACAGAGTGGAAAGAAGGCATCCCATAGGATGGACAGTTACGAGCGACATCAACTGACAACTTCAAAGCGTGAATCGGCAGCAGAGAACTCAAAAAGTACAAAGAAACACTGTGGGAAACGACTACCTTTCAGTGATCTAACAGAAAGGACAAATGAGTGTGAAAACATTGAGCCTGCTGCAAAAACGCCTGTAATTTTAAATAAATAATTCAGTTAAAAAAAGGAACAGTAATTCAGCAAATAATAAATCATAATACTGAACTGAATTTGAATGAGCTCTCTACAGATATAATAAATATACAGATACTGGTAGCCACCGTGTCATCCTTATTATCATTTATCAACATACCTTGGGTGATTTAACCATTTTTATGTGATTTATTCGTTATATAACAACCGAAGCTAACAACCGACCTGGTGCGCTTGTGAGGTAGACATAAAGATTTCCAAATTCCATGTCCGGCCATTGTGTAGGATTATCAGTCCACGCATCTGCTGGAAGGCGGTAAGGGCAGTCGTTTAATCCAACTACAGAACATTTTAACTCCTATCTTAACCTAGCCTCACTGGAAAGACTACCGTATTTTCCGCACTATAAGGCGCACCTAAAAACCACAAATTTTCTCAAAAGCTGACAGTGCGCCTTATAACCCGGTGCGCTTTATATATGGATTAATATTACGATTCATTTTCATAAAGTTTCGATCTCGCAACTTCGGTAAACAGCCGCCATCTTTTTTCCCGGTAGAACAGGAAGCGCTTCTTCTTCTACGCAAGCAACCGCCAAGGTAAGCACCCGCCCCCATAGAACAGGAAGCGCTTCTTCTTCTACTGTAAGCAACCACCCGCCCCCGGAAGAAGAAGAAAAAACGCGCGGATATCACCGTACGTTTCATTTCCTGTTTACATCTGTAAAGACCACAAAATGGCTCCTACTAAGCGACAAGGATCAGGTTCATGAAAAGACGCAATCTCTCCATCCGCACACGGATTACTACCGTATTTCACAGCAACTGATATTCCTGTGAACCGCACTGTGGAACGGGAGCACGTACGGTGAATATTCGCACCACAGGGAATGAGAAGTCATCCTTCACTGTGGTTCTAGCTTGCCATGCTAATGGCCAGAAACTTCCACCCATGGTGATATTCAAAAGGAAGACCTTGCCAAAAGAGACCTTTCCAGCCGGCGTCATCATAAAAGCTAACTCGAAGGGATGGATGGATGAAGAAAAGATGAGCGAGTGGTTAAGGTAAGTTTACGCGAAGAGGCCGGGTGGCTTTTTTCACACAGCTCCGTCCATGTTGATATACGACTCTATGCGCGCCCACATCACAGATGGTGTCAAAAAACAAGTGAAGCACACAAATACAACACTCGCCGTCATTCCGGGTGGATTAACCAAAGAACTCCAACCGCTGGATATTGGTGTCAACAGGGCATTCAAATCACGACTGCGAACGGCGTGGGAACAATGGATGACCGAAGGCGAACACACCTTCACTAAGACAGGGAGACAGCGCCG
The DNA here is from genome assembly GCF_033978685.3 of Nerophis lumbriciformis. Taxonomy (NCBI): domain Eukaryota; kingdom Metazoa; phylum Chordata; class Actinopteri; order Syngnathiformes; family Syngnathidae; genus Nerophis; species Nerophis lumbriciformis. The sequence continues at coordinate 2,782,594 of NC_084567.2, read as the reverse complement.
GACGACATACGCCAACATTTGCCAGTGGATCGTAAATGCCTGGGCAGATATTTCGGTCACAACTGTGGTCCGAGCTTTCCGGAAGGCAGGATTCACAGAACTACTGGACAACAACAGCGACACTGACTCCGATGACTTCGACGAGACGGAACCGGCCATTTTGGATCCCACGCTTGCGCAACTTTTCAATTCGGACACCGAAGACGAAGAATTCGAAGGATTTACGAATGAAGAATAACTTCAGAAAGTGAGCGCTATGTTTATTTTGTGTGTTGTGACATTAACGTTCGAGCAACATTATGTTGCTATTGCTCTACACCATTTTGAATTTTACTATGTTTGTGATTGCACATTTGCGTACATTTTGGGACAGAGTTGTTAGAACGCTGGTTTTCAATATATTATTAAAGTTTGACTGAACTATCTGACTGTTTTTTTGACATTCCCTTTAGCGCAGCGTAGGCGCGGCTTATAATCCGGGGCGGCTTATTAGTGGACAAAGTTATGAAATATGCAATTCATTGAAGGTGCGGCTAATAATCCGGTGCGCCTTATAGTGCGGAAAATACGGTATTTACATAATCATACGCCATTTAGAACAGTTTAAAATGCCGTGAAACCTCGTTAAATGCCTTTTCTGTCAATGCTGTGTTCGCTGTGAGCTGGTTTGTTTTCAACGAATTCAATATGGCGACCGGTTGCTAGGGGATTGGCAGGCGGAAGTGACGTAGGTCCGCCCTCGCCAATATGGCTCTTTCAACATTTTGGGTTGCCGACCCCTGAACTAACCCAACACTGCTCTTCACATATCACGACGTGGTATTATCATACATTTTTGTTTTGGCACCAATTTCAACTTCCTCGTCTGACAAAGAGAAGTCTCGTCGCTATAACTCCCGCCAGTCGCTCATGTTGGAAACTAATAAAGCACTGTGATTGGATGTCTTTAGAACTGGTTTACTGAGGACTGTGTACGTGTAGAAAGTGTATTTGTTATTAAATATGTCAACATACCTTCAATATGCAACACAATTTGACTTTTGCAAACAGCTTCCAGTTGTCGTCGATGTCGCTCCTTCTCCTGTCTTGTTCTAGAAAGTTCCTCCTCGTACGACGCTATCGTTCTTTCAAACAGCGCGAATATTTCATCGGCCGCCGCCATGAGTCGCTCCTTCACCAACTCTTTCAACATTTTTGATGTTTTTTACTCGATTCAACTTCACTGTCCTCGTGCTTGTTTAGTCTTCAACTTCCGCCTCCTTCGACTGGTTTCCGGCAGTTTAAGCACCGATGACGTCACACTGCTGCCATCTTGCGGCGGTATTGAAGACTGTCTTTAGTTGGCTCGGTGAGTGAGTGACGTCACAAACTTGGAAAATGACGAAGCAGCTTTTTTTTTGCAGCATACATAATATATTTTAGGTGTCAGCTATCAATGACCGATAACTTTCACGTCAACAATTCTCCTCATCCACTTCCGCTCTCTTTTTTACCGCTTCTAGGTCAGGTCAGAGTTCACACAGGACCCAAATATAGCTGCCCCATGCTATGCCTGCTGTAAACACGACTAAAGAGGACCACTGCAGAGAGCTCATATAGTCCGTTTGATGACTTTATTGATTTATTCATTTACGTGAACCGAACTTTGCCTCCCCGTCTGACAACAGTTGTTACGAGCTCCGACAGGACACTTCCGGTCTTCACAATAAAAGCGCCGTGAGTGCGTCTGACTAAACCAAAATGGTCTCAGACAAGTAGCCAGGCCCGGCCCTAACCAATCTGGCGCCCTAGGCAAGATTTTAGGTGGCGCCCCCCCACATCGGCAGTGAAGTGTATATACTCACAAGAAACCGAATAGCTTTGTCTTTGACCTTTTTTTTACTTAAAGAAAGCAAATTAACAATCAGAATAGTTAACAAGATTAAAAAAAAAATGAATAAATAAATGAATGCAAAAAATAAAAAATGAATATATGAAATACAATATTTTTTACATACATATTGCTTAATTTACATTAATGATGTGCACTTTAACAACTAGGCTTACAACTATACCTAATATATAAAGGGGTGGAAAAGTGACTATTACCTGCAGGGCAAACATTAGCTAACCAGAAAGCAATAATGTAAACAAAAAACACCTGCTTAAAAGATCTAATACAAATGTCCCTGAGGAATGTAAGGTGGGAGTACTGTAATTACCTAACGTTACATTATTATTTTCCATAACAATTTAGCCCCCTCCACAATATTAACCCGACGTTAAAACAGAACTAGCTATTTATTGATTAGCAATTGCCGAATCATGTAACATTAGCTTAATGCTAAAAAGCCAGGTTACTATCACATTCTGTAACAGACAAATAATTTCATGTAGGCTAACGTTACCTACCTGCTACCTCTGTCTTTTTCTCGTTTCTCCTCCTCTTCCTTTCTCTTTTTTCTTCCCTGGGCACCTGACAGTTTTGGCCGTTTTGACATCTTGTGTTGATTTTTTGATGTGGTGACGTCCAAAAAGAGTCATGATACGGGAAGGGAGGGGGCGTTGTAACAAATAATATTTCTATTATATAGGCTTTACTTTGCATTTTAATTAACGTGGGATTATTTTTTGTATTTAGAAATAATAGTACCAACTTTTTTTTTTTTTTCTCCAACATTTGTGGCACTGGCGTGGCGCCCCCTGATGGACGGCGCCCTTAGCATTTGCCTATACGGCCTATGCCACGGGCCGGCCCTGCAAGTAGCTAACATCAATTGGCAATTTGAAACAAAGGAAAACTCAGAGTCTGTTTTATGTCAATTATTTGTATTAATTTTTACGATTTTATTTAAAATGCAGCCTTTACGGACTGTTGGAACTATGTTTTATTTCCCGGAAAACAAAAGAGTGAACCATCAGTGACACATCTCTGCATGTTTCCGTTCTGTTGGGGAAAGATTCCTCCCTCAAGTGTGAATGAGCGCTTTCAAACAGTACTTGCACAGTGTGTAATTAAGTACTTTGTTTCCACAAAGTGCTAATAATTAGGTGACCACAGATGAGGTGCAATCTGTTCAAAGTCGGGACCCGGGGTGGACCACTAAAGTGTGCATCACTGCTGCACTGCTGAATTGTCTCCACTCAAGATCAATCAATCAATGTTTACTTATATAGCCCTAAATCACGAGTGTCTCAAAGGGCTGCACAAGCCACAACGACATCCTCGGTTCAGATCCCAAATCAGGGCAAGGAAAAACTCAACCCAATGGGACGATGAGAAACCTTGGAGGGCGACCGGTGCAATGGACGTCAAGTGGATCTAGCATAATAGTGTGAGAGTCCAGTCCATAGTGGCTCTAACATAATATTATGAGATTCCAGTCCATAGTGGATCTAACATAATATTGTGAGAGTCCAGTCCATAGTGGATCCAACATAATAGTGAGAGTCCAGTCCAGGGCCGGCCCGTGGCATAGGCCGTATAGGCAAATGCTAAGGGCGCCGTCCATCAGGGGGCGCCACGCCAGTGCCACAAATGTTGGAGAAAAAAAAAAAAAAGTTGGTACTATTATTTCTAAATACAAAAAATAATCCCACGTTAATTAAAATGCAAAGTAAAGCCTATTTAATAGAAATATTATTTGTTACAACATTACGCCCCCCCCTCCCGCGCACGGTGCGCCCCCTCCCTTCCTGTATCATGACTCTTTTTGGACGTCACCACATCAAAAAATCAACACAAGATGTCAAAACGGCCAAAACTGTCAGGTGCCCAAGGAAGAAAAAAGAGAAAAGGAGTAGAAACGAGAAAAGACCGAGGTAGCAGGTAGGTAACGTTAGCCTACATTAAATTATTTGTCTGTTACAGAATGTGATAGTAACCTGGCTTTTTAGCATTAAGCTAATGTTACATGATTCGGCAATTGCTAATCAATAAATAGCTAGTTCTGTTTTAACGTCGGGTTAATATTGTGGAGGGGCTAAATTGTTATGGAAAATAATAATGTAATGTTAGCTAATTACAGTACTCCCACCTTACATTCCTCAGGGACATTTGTATTAGATCGTCAGTCTACCCCAGGGCAGCTGTGGCTATGAAAGTAGCTTACCACCACTAGGTGTGAATGAATGATGGGTTCTACATGTAAAGCGACTTTGGGTACTTAGAAAAGCGCTATATAAATCCCAGGTATTATTATTATTATTATTATTATTATTATCTTTTAAGCAGGTGTTTTTGTTTACATTGTTAACTGGTTAGCTAATGTTTGCCCTGCAGGTAATAGTCACTTTTCCACCCCTTTATATATTAGGTATAGTTGTAAGTAAAAAAAAAAGGTCAAAGACAAAGCTATTCGGTTTCTTGTGAGTATATACACTTCACTGCCGATGTGGGGGGGCGCCACCTAAAATCTTGCCTAGGGCGCCAGATTGGTTAGGGCCGGGCCTGGTCCAGTCCATAGTGGATCTAACATAATATTACGAGATTCCAGTCCATAGTGGATCTAACATAATATTGTGAGAGTCCAGTCCATAGTGGATCCAACATAATAGTGAGAGTCCAGTCCATAGTGGATCTAACATAATAGTGAGAGTCCAGTCCATAGTGGATCTAACATAATAGTGAGAGTCCAGTCCATAGTGGATCTAACATAATATTATGAGATTCCAGTCCATAGTGGATCTAACATAATATTGTGAGAGTCCAGTCCATAGTGGATCCAACATAATAGTGAGAGTCCAGTCCATAGTGGATCTAACATAATATTATGAGATTCCAGTCCATAGTGGATCTAACATAATAGTGTGAGAGTCCAGTCCATAGTGGATCTAACATAATAGTGTGAGAGTCCAGTCCATAGTGGATCTAACATAATAGTGAGAGTCCAGTCCATAGTGGATCTAACATAATAGTGTGAGAGTCCAGTCCATAGTGGATCTAACATAATAGTGAGAGTTCAGTCCATAGTGGATCTAACATAATAGTGAGAGTCTAGTCCATAGTGGATCTAACATAATAGTGAGAGTCCAGTCCATAGTGGATCTAACAGAATAGTGAGAGTCCAGTCCATAGTGGATCTAACATAATAGTGAGAGTCCAGTCCATAGTGGATCCAACATAATAGGGAGAGTCCAGTCCATAGTGGATCTAACATAATAATGTGAGAGTCCAGTCCATAGTGGATCTAACATAATAGTGTGAGAGTCCAGTCCATAGTGGATCTAACATAATAGTGAGAGTCCAGTCCATAGTGGATCTAACATAATAGTAAGAGTCCAGTCCATAGTGGATCTAACATAATAGTGAGAGTCCAGTCCATAGTGGATCTAACATAATAGTGTGAGAGTCCAGTCCATAGTGGATCTAACATAATAGTGTGAGAGTCCAGTCCATAGTGGATCTAACATAATAGTGAGAGAGTCCAGTCCATAGTGGATCTAACATAATAGTGTGAGAGTCCAGTCCATAGTGGATCTAACATAATAGTGAGAGTCCAGTCCATAGTGGATCTAACATAATAGTGTGAGAGTCCAGTCCATAGTGGATCTAACATAATAGTGAGAGAGTTCAGTCCATAGTGGATCTAACATAATAGTGTGAGAATCCAGTCCATAGTGGATCTAACATAATATTGTGAGAGTCCAGTCCATAGTGGATCTAACATAATAGTGAGAGTCCAGTCCATAGTGGATCTAACATAATAGTGAGAGTCCAGTCCATAGAGGATCAAACATAATAGTGTGAGAGTCCAGTCCATAGTGGATCTAACATAATATTGTGAGAGTCCAGTCCATAGTGGATCTAACATAATAGTGTGAGAGTCCAGTCCATAGTGGATCTAACATAATAGTGAGAGTCCAGTCCATAGTAGGGCCAGCAGGAGACCATCCCAAGGTTTCTCATTGTCATCCCATTGGGTTAAGTTTTTTCTTGCCCTGATGTGGGATCTGAGCCGAGGATGACGTTGTGGCTTGTGCAGCCCTTTGAGACACTCGGGATTAAAGGCTATATAAATGCAATTTGATTGATTGATTGACAGGCTTGGGAACAATTCCGAATTAAATTGGCTCCACCCCACAGAATGGTGAATTGGAATTGGAATGACAGGAAGGGGAGTTGTATTCAGCTCCTGTGCATTTTCTTCAGAACAGATTGCAGTAGTGTTAATACTGGGTCCCAGACTGGTCAACCTACTGTATATACAGGGTAGAGTGCTGTATAAAGAGAGTATGGCCCAGTCGGTTTCAGACCACCTCCTAAAAAGGCACTCATGTGACTACAGGGTGCCATGTTTGCTTCCAACTTTGAGCTGGAGCTATGTGGTTGTGGTGGGATTCATCAGTTCGTGCTTATAGACTTAGATTGGTCGAATCTAGTCTAGCGGCTGCGGTGCCAAACCTCAAATACGTATACTCCAACACCAGACGGGGCAAAGATGGTTCCGCCCTATCGCAGTGAGAGAACAAACAACTGTTGAGATGCAAACAAGCAATTCTGCTGTCAATGCCCAAGACAGTCGTGGAAGTGGAACTTCCCCTCGTTAGCATTGAGGTATTGTGTGGCACCCACGGTATTATTCCATTCAGTTGTCAACAAATGGCAGTAAGGACCACCTGTGAGGAGAAGGTTTCTAACTCCTGTTTTTTGTTGGAGGCTAAATTGCAGTCTTTTAGGAATAGTTGAAAGGACAGTGTTGTATGTGGGGGGTAGGTGGTGTCGCAGATCACCTCCTCTCAGGGATGGTATTTCAATCTTAAAACAGATGGCTTCCCTCACTCCTCTTTCGTTTTGATTGATTGATTGAAACTTGTATTAGTAGATTGCACAGTACAGTACATATTCCGTACAATTGACCACTAAATGGTAACACCCCAATAAGTTTTTACACTTGTTTAAGTTTCATGGTACCATCTGTCCTCCCTGTACAGGATGTGTACAGGTTTGTTGTGAAAGGAGTGCTGGTTCTCCCTGAGGTAGACATCCGAGTCTTGGCCTGAGAGAATTCATTTAATGCATGTTTTGTATTTGAAAAATATTCTACTTAATTATTCTAGTATTATACAACATTGTAAATTCAGAGCCGCCCTTCCCTATGCGCAGATCACAGAGTGTGCGTAGGGCCTTGTTGTGCGTGAATAAATGCATGTAAAATGTAAATTAATGAAAGACAAGGCACTTATAATTACATTTTACCACAAATGTATTTAAAGACGCTTCCTGTTACGTCACTGATAATAATGTAATGATTCACATTGTCCCTTGTGGCGTGCAGTGTTAGTTCTTGGTTTGTAAACAATGGGGCGGTATAGCTCGGCTGGTAGAGTGGCCGTGCCAGCAACTTGAGGGTTGCAGGTTCGATCCCCGCTTCCGCCATCCTAGTCACTGCCGTTGTGTCCTTGGGCAAGACACTTTACCCACCTGCTCCCAGTGCCACCCACACTGCTCTAAATGGAACTTACCGTATTTTCCGCACTATAAGGCGCACCGGATTATTAGCCGCACCTTCAATGAATGGCATATTTCATAACTTTGTCCACCAATAAGCCGCCCCGGACTATAAGCCGCGCCTACGCTGCGCTAAAGGGAATGTCAAAAAAACAGTCAGATAGGTCAGTCAAACTTTAATAATATATTAAAAACCAGCGTTCTAACAACTCTGTTCACTCCCAAAATGTACGCAAATGTGCAATCACAAACATAGTAAAATTCAAAATAGTGCAGAGCAATAGCAACATAATGTTGCTCGAACGTTAATGTCACAACACACAAAATAAACATAGCGCTCACTTTCTGAAGTTATTCTTCATTCGTAAATCCTTCGTCTTCGGTGTCCGAAGTGAAAAGTTGGGCAAATGTGAGATCCAAAATGGCCGGCTCCGTCTCGTCGAAGTAATCGGAGTCAGTGTCACTGTTATCCAGCAGTTCTGTGAATCCTGCCTTCCGGAAAGCTCGGACCACAGTTGTGACCGAAATATCTGCCCAGGCATTTACGATCCACTGGCAGATGTTGGCGTCGTCTGGCGCTGTCTCCCTGTCTTAGTGAAGGTGTGTTCGCCTTCTGTCATCCATTGTTCCCACGCAGTTAGCAGTCTAGCTTCGAATGCCCTGTTGACACCAATATCTAGCGGCTGGAGGTCTTTTGTCAATCCACCCGGAATGACGGCGAGTATTGAATTAAGCGCGTAAGCGTGTCTCTTACTGTGATGTTATGAGCTAGCAAATATAACAACTACACTACCCAGCATGCAACGATAGTTATGAGCATGCGCGGTAGCCCTGAGAAGCGTTGTTGTATGCTGGGAGTTAGAATGTGGTTATGAGCACGCTGTGAGTAAACGTTGAGAACTCAGTTAACACGCCTCGTCTGCATTATTTATAATTAGACAGACAACACACTTAATAGGAGCCATTTTGGGGTCTTTACATAAACACACAAATGGAAATGAAACGTCACATATCCCAGCATGCACCGCGCGCTTCTTCTTCTTCCGGGGGCGGGTGGTTGCTTACAGTACAAGAAGAAGCGCTTCCTGTTCTATGGGGGCGGGTGCTTACCTTGGCGGTTGCTTGCGTAGAAGAAGAAGCGCTTCCTGCTCTACCGGGAAAAAAGATGGCGGCTGTTTACCGAAGTTGCGAGAACGAAACTTTATGAAAATGAATCTTAATATTAATCCATATATAAAGCGCACCGGGTTAAAAGCCAAAAGCCGCACTGTCAGCTTTTGAGTAAATTTGTGGTTTTTAGGTGCGGCTAATGGTGCGGAAAATACGGTAGATGTTGGGTTGCACTATGTAAAGCGCTTTGAGTCAATAGAGAAAAAGCGCGATATAAATACAATTCACAATCATATTGGGATGAAATCCCACGTGGTCGTAGATGTGCCAAGAAGATAAGTAAATGTATATTTCCATCTTTTTTCTTTTTTTTTTTTACATTTAATTATTTGTTCATTTATACCACTCAATCACAAAAAAAGGTTAATCACAAGTGCCTCAAAGGGCTTCTCAGACTACAAATACATCCCCTGATAGGCAAAAATTCCAAAACCCGATCTGGGAAAAATAATTTCATACTAAAACAAATAACAACTATTTCTTGTAAATTATTTTTTTTTATTATAAAATAGCCATTAAAATTAAAGTTTGATTTAAAAAAAGAATAAAACAAAGAATTAAAAAGTCTGTCATTTGTTTTCAGGGAGCAAAAATAGACATTTTGTATATCCAGTAGTTTTTGTAACTCCCCTCCCACGTAATGTTGTTAACTATCTGCAGTCAGCTTGTTCGTACCGCCAGTGAAATTAAAGGATTCTGTTGAGTGACTCTCTTGTGTCTTCCCACTGGGCAGAGCTCCTTGGCTTGTGGGCTATTGCCCCCTTCAAAATAAAAGGGCAACGTCCCTTAAGCCAGTGTTTTTCAACCTTTTTTGAGCCAAGGCACATTTTTTGCGTTGAAAAAATGCAGAGGCACACCACCAGCAGAAATCACTAAAAAAAAAACGAAACTCAGTTGACAGTAAAAAGTCGTTGGATATGACTTTAAAGCATAACCAAGCATGCATCAATATAGCTCTTGTCTCAAAGTAGGTGTACTGTCACCACCTGTCACATCACACCCTGACTTATTTGGACTTTTTTGCGGTTTTTCTGTGTGTAGTGTTTTACTTCTTGTCTTGCGCTCCTATTTTGGTGGCTTTTTCTCTTTTTTTGGTATTTTCCGGTAGCAGTTTCATGTCTTCCTTTGAGCCATATTTCCCGCATCTACTTTGTTTTAGCAATCAAGAATATTTCAGTTGTTTTTATCCTTCTTTGTGTGGGACATTGTTGATTGACATGTCATGTTCGGATGTACATCGTCTTTGCTCCACAGTAAGTCTTTGCTGTCGTCCAGCATTCTGATTTTGTTTACTTTGTAGCCAGTTCAGTTTTAGTTTTGTTCTGCATAGCCTTCCCTAAGCTTCAATGCCTTTTCTTAGGGGCACTCACCTTTTGTTTATTTTTGGTTTAAGCATAAGACACCTTTTTACCTGCACGCTGCCTCCCCGTTTCCGACAGCTACAAAGCAATTAGCTACCAGATGCCACCTACTGATATGGAAGAGTATTACACGGTTACTCTGCCGAGCTCTAGACAGCACCGACACTCAACAACAACACATCATTTGCAGACTATAATTACTGGTTTGCAAAAAATATTTTTAACCCAACTAGGTGAAATTAGATCATCTCCCACAGCACACCAGACTGTATCTCACTACACACTAGTGTGTCGCGACACAGGGGTTGAAAAACACTGCCTTAGGCAAGCCAAAGTGCCTCTGACCATAATATTGAACACTGACTGTCACGTTCAAACACTGAGGACATCTATTAAACAAGACAAAAGGCAAGGAATCAAACAGAGACAGAATTCAATTTGGACTCAATATTGAGGAGAGACATGGCCACTGCACTCTCTGTACAGTCCTGCACCACGCTCTGACGAAGAAGGTTTTCGTCTCCTCTTTTATTCAGATGTTCAATGTTCACGCACCAACACATGTCACAGCAGGAATGGGAAGTACAGGTAAAAGCCAGTAAATTCGAATATTTTGAAAAACTTGATTTATTTCAGTAATTGCATTCAAAAGGTGTAACTTGTACATTATATTTATTCATTGCACACAGACTGATGCATTCAAATGTTTATTTCATTTAATTTTGATGATTTGAAGTGGCAACAAATGAAAATCCTAAATTCCGTGTGTCACAAAATTAGAATATTACTTAAGGCTAATACAAAAAAGGGATTTTTAAAAATGTTGGCCAACTGAAAAGTATGAAAATGAAAAATATGAGCATGTACAATACTCAATACTTGGTTGGAGCTCCTTTTGCCTCAATTACTGCGTTAATGCGGCGTGGCATGGAGTCGATGAGTTTCTGGCACTGCTCAGGTGTTAAGAGAGCCCAGGTTGCTCTGATAGTGGCCTTCAACTCTTCTGCGTTTTTGGGTCTGGCATTCTGCATCTTCCTTTTCACAATACCCCACAGATTTTCTATGGGGCTAAGGTCAGGGGAGTTGGCGGGCCAATTTAGAACAGAAATACCATGGTCCGTAAACCAGGCACGGGTAGATTTTGCGCTGTGTGCAGGCGCCAAGTCCTGTTGGAACTTGAAATCTCCATCTCCATAGAGCAGGTCAGCAGCAGGAAGCATGAAGTGCTCTAAAACTTGCTGGTAGACGGCTGCGTTGACCCTGGATCTCAGGAAACAGAGTGGACCGACACCAGCAGATGACATGGCACCCCAAACCATCACTGATGGTGGAAACTTTACACTAGACTTCAGGCAACGTGGATCCTGTGCCTCTCCTGTCTTCCTCCAGACTCTGGGACCTCGATTTCCAAAGGAAATGCAAAATTTGCTTTCATCAGAAAACATGACTTTGGACCACTCAGCAGCAGTCTCCTGACCATGGCAACTTCAAGAGGGCAGCGGGTCGTAAATAGCGTTGACCTCGGTTACCAAATAGTTGGAAGAGAGTTTGTGAAATACTTCAGAGAGAGTTCGTTTAACACTTCAAAGAGAGTTCCTCTGGAAGTTGAGCAGATCCTGCCATCTGTCCGTGTTGAAATCACAGTGGCGTTTCACGAGCCTTCTTCCTCTTGTTAGGCCTCGAAAGACAGCATTCATAATACAACGTTTCTTTTGTGATAACTTACAAACAATTATTCCAACACTGACACTTTTATCAACCAAGTTTGACATAAAACAGACAGAATGTAGCAAATTTGCCTGGCCAGGGGTTGCACATGTCAAGTATGCAAGGGCCCAACAGACGGTGCTACTGCTCCCTAAAAAAAACACCTTTCCCCAAAATACTCAACACTAGTGTATTATAAAAAGTGAAAGATGGATATAAATGAACATGAAAAACAATAGTTTATAATAAAGCAGGTGGAGTCATTACCAATGCTACACATGTACAAGATTGACACAACACAAACACAATGTCATGATCTTTAGACAATTAAGAAATCAATTTACCTCTCTCCTTCGGAAAGTCAAATCAGAATTTTATTTCTCCACAACAACTGAAAATCTCAAACACCCAAAGAAGTTTTGGAAATTCATCAAATCTTTGTCCGCCTGCTGTAATTCAGTCAATCTCCCACCTAGTATACTTGTTGATGGTGTCAGAGTAAGTGACAGAAGAGAAATGGGTAGTCATTTTAATAATCATTTTATTTCCTCTGGTTTTCTCTACAATTCTGACAACTCTACTGAAGCTCCGCTAACTCCGGAAAGAACCGTTGAAAATACCCAGGTTTTTAACTTTACGCCCTTTACCACAACAGAGGTCACGAGGGCTCTAAAACAACTTAAACCTAGAAAGCCAGCTGGCTCAGATAAGTTAGAGCCGCTCTTTTTAAAGTTAGCAGCTGAAATTATGGCTGAACCACTGACTCACATTTTTAACCTTACTCTAATTTCAAATGAAATCCCTTTGGATTGGAAATCTGCCCCTGTAATCCCCCTATTAAAAGGAGGTGACCCTAGTAAGGGTTTGCTGGGAATGTCTGGCAGAGTCTCCTGTCAGAGAGAGTTTCAATTCCCACCTCCGGAAAAACTTTGAACATGTCACGAGGGAGGTGCTGGACATTGAGTCCGAATGGACCATGTTCCGCGCCTCTATTGTCGAGGCGGCTGATTGGAGCTGTGGCCGCAAGGTAGTTGGTGCTTGTCGTGGCGGTAATCCTAGAACCCGTTGGTGGACACCGGCGGTGAGGGATGCCGTCAAACTGAAGAAGGAGTCCTATCGGGTTCTTTTGGCTCATAGGACTCCTGAGGCAGCGGACAAGTACCGACAGGCCAAGCGGTGTGCGGCTTCAGCGGTCGCAGAGGCAAAAACTCGGACATGGGAGGCGTTCGGTGAGGCCATGGAAAACGACTTCCGGACGGCTTCGAAGCAATTCTGGTCCACCATCCGCCGCCTCAGGAAGGGGAAGCAGTGCACTATCAACACCGTGTATGGTGAGGATGGTGTTCTGCTGACCTCGACTGCGGATGTTGTGGATCGGTGGAGGGAATACTTCGAAGACCTCCTCAATCCCACCAACACGTCTTCCTATGAGGAAGCAGTGCCTGGGGAGTCTGTGGTGGGCTCTCCTATTTCTGGGGCTGAGGTTGCTGAGGTAGTTAAAAAGCTCCTCGGTGGCAAGGCCCCGGGGGTAGATGAGATCCGCCCGGAGTTCCTTAAGGCTCTGGATGCTGTGGGGCTGTCTTGGTTGACAAGACTCTGCAGCATCGCGTGGACATCGGGGGCGGTACCTCTGGATTGGCAGACCGGGGTGGTGGTTCCTCTCTTTAAGAAGGGGAACCGGAGGGTGTGTTCTAACTATCGTGGGATCACACTCCTCAGCCTTCCCGGTAAGGTCTATTCAGGTGTACTGGAGAGGAGGCTACGCCGGATAGTCGAACCTCGGATTCAGGAGGAACAGTGTGGTTTTCGTCCTGGTCGTGGAACTGTGGACCAGCTCTATACTCTCGGCAGGGTCCTTGAGGGTGCATGGGAGTTTGCCCAACCAGTCTACATGTGTTTTGTGGACTTGGAGAAGGCATTCGACCGTGTCCCTCGGGAAGTCCTGTGGGGAGTGCTCAGAGAGTACGGGGTATCGGACTGTCTGATTGTGGCAGTCCGCTCCCTGTATGATCAGTGCCAGAGCTTGGTCCGCATTGCCGGTAGTAAGTCGGACACGTTTCCAGTGAGGGTTGGACTCCGCCAAGGCTGCCCTTTGTCACCGATTCTGTTCATAACTTTTATGGACAGAATTTCTAGGCGCAGTCAAGGCGTTGAGGGGATCTGGTTTGGTGGCTGCAGGAATAGGTCTCTGCTTTTTGCAGATGATGTGGTCCTGATGGCTTCATCTGGCCAGGATCTTCAGCTCTCACTGGATCGGTTCACAGCTGAGTGTGAAGCGACTGGGATGAGAATCAGCACCTCCAAGTCCGAGTCCATGGTTCTCGCCCGGAAAAGGGTGGAGTGCCATCTCCGGGTTGGGGAGGAGATCTTGCCCCAAGTGGAGGAGTTCAAGTACCTCGGAGTCTTGTTCACGAGTGGGGGAAGAGTGGATCGTGAGATCGACAGGCGGATCGGTGCGGCGTCTTCAGTAATGCGGACGCTGTATCGATCCGTTGTGGTGAAGAAGGAGCTGAGCCGGAAGGCAAAGCTCTCAATTTACCGGTCGATCTACGTTCCCATCCTCACCTATGGTCATGAGCTTTGGGTTATGACCGAAAGGACAAGATCACGGGTACAAGCGGCCGAAAGGAGTTTCCTCCGCCGGGTGGCGGGGCTCTCCCTTAGAGATAGGGTGAGAAGCTCTGCCATCCGGGAGGAGCTCAAAGTAAAGCCGCTGCTCCTCCACATCGAGAGGAGCCAGATGAGGTGGTTCAGGCATCTGGTCAGGATGCCACCCGAACGCCTCCCTAGGGAGGTGTTTAGGGCACGTCCCACCGGTAGGAGGCCGCGGGGAAGACCCAGGACACGTTGGGAAGACTATGTCTCCCGGCTGGCCTGGGAACGCCTCGGGGTCCCACAGGAAGAGCTGGACAAAGTGGCTGGGGAGAGGGAAGTCTGGGCTTCCCTGCTTAAGCTGCTGCCCCCGCGACCCGACCTCGGATAAGCGGAAGAAGATGGATGGATGGATGGATGGACCCTAGTAATCTAAATAATTACAGACCGATCTCTAAACTCTCTGTTCTGGCAAAAGTGCTTGAATCCCTTATCAGTGAACAGATAAAAGACTTTTTGGACACCAATTTTATTCTGTCACCATTTCAGTCAGGTTTTCGTAGAAATCACAGTACTGTTACTGCTGCTATGAAGTTTATAAATGATGTAACTGAAGCTCGTGACAAGAAGCAGTGCTGTCTGTCCCTCTTTATTGACTTTTCAAAGGCATTTGATACTGTTGATCATGTCATTTTAATCAAACGTCTTTCAGCTATTGGTTTTTCTCAGCAAGCAAATTACCTCACAAGTAGAACTCAGGCTGTTCAGATAGAAGGTTCCTCCTCGGACGTACTGCAAGTGAAAAAGGGTGTCCCTCAAGGTTCTGTGTTGGGCCCCTTATTATTCACTATTTACATAAATAATCTTGGACAGAATATTCCGAACTCAACTTTCCATTTCTATGCTGATGATACTGTCATATACTGCACAGCACCCACTCTTGCTGAGGCTTTTAAATATCTACAACATGCATTTGACAGAGTACAAGAACAACTTTGCTATCTTCAAATGGTTTTAAATGCAGAGAAAGCAAAGTGTATGCTCTTTACCACATCAAAAAACTGTAAGATCAGCACTGTGTGAGAACATTTGAACAAGAAATGGGCAACAAATTATGTTAGTATCTGCTTTTAAATATTTAGGATTTTTAATTGATGACCATTTGAGTTTTAAGGAGCACATTCAGTATGTTGTAAAAAAAACTGAAACTTTTACTGGGATTTTATTATAGAAACAAGTCTTGCTTTTCTTTTACTGTGAAACAGAAATTGGTGGAAACAACCTTTTTACCTGTTATTGACTATGGAGATGTGTTGTACATGAATGCTACTGCTGATTGTCTGCACAAGCTGGATAGTGTGTACCACGGGGCATCACCAACTTACTCACCATTGTGTGTTATATACTCAATGGTTAAATTACTCACCATTGTGTGTTATACTCAATGGTTAACTTACTCACCATTGTGTGTTATACTCGATGGTTAACTGGACATCTTTATGTGCTGGACGCCTCAATCATTGGTATGTTTTCATCTACAAAACCATTCTGGGTATCACTCCATCTTATCTGTCTTGTCTTTTAACAAAGAAACAAGGACGTCACAATCTTCGTTCAATGAATGTTCTGCAATTTGTCGTCCCCAAAGTAAGAACTGAACTGGACAAGAAAGCATTTAGGTTTTCAGCACCGAAGGCTTGGAATAACCTACAATCGAACATTAAACTTCAAACCCTAGTTACGTTGAATGAGTTTAAAGCTTCTGTGAAAGGACTGCAGTCTACCTTGTCTGTATGCACATGTGTTATGTCAGCAAGTTTTAATGTTGTAAATGTGATGTTTTATGTGTTGTTTACTGTTTTTAATGTAACCTTGCTGCTGCCCTCTTGGCCAGGTCTCCCTTGGAAAAGAGATCTTTGATCTCAATGGGATTTTACCTGGTTAAATAAAGGCTAATAAAAATAATAAATAAAATCTTTGCTGCGCACTTTTTCAGTCCAAAAGAAAAAAGGGTGAAAACAGTCTATGTTGTCCTTAATCAAAGTTGTATTTTGTAGCAGCACACTAACTCTTGGGGGAATCTTGCATCATACACACAGCAGACTTTCTAGAGGACTCCTTGTGTGTTGTTACACCTCTATGATTTGACATTTGAACATATTTTACCTTTGTTTCCCCCCCACTATGTGTTCTCACGTGTGAAAGCATATTTGACTTTTGAGTGAATCGTTGCTCGCAAACTGAGCAACTAAAAGGTTTTTCTCCGGTGTGCGTTCTCACGTGCGACACCATGTGCGACTTTTGAGTGAATCTCTGATCACAGACTACACAACTAAATGGTTTTTCCCCCGTGTGCGTTCTAATGTGTCGCCCCAAAGTGGAAGTCTGAGCGAATCTCTTGCTGCAAACTGGACAACTCAAAGGTTTTTCTCCTGTGTGCGTCCTCATGTGCGACGCCATGTGCGACTTCTCGGAGAATCGTTTGCAACACACGGAACAACTCAAAGGTTTTTCTCCGGCGTGTGTTTTCATGTGTTTTACCATGTTGCTTTTGTCAGAGAATTCTTTGCCACAATCCGAACAACTAAAGGGTTTTTCTCCTGTGTGCGATGTCATGTGTGATGCCATTCTTACCTTATGAGTAAACCTTTGACCGCAAACCGAACAGCTAAAAGGTTTTTCCCCTGTGTGCGTTCTCATGTGTACCGTCATATTTGCCCTTTTAAAGAACTTCTTATCACACATTAAGCAACTAAAAGATTTCTCTCCCGTGTGCGTTATCCTGTGTGTTACCATGTTTGACTTTTGAGAGAATTTCTGACCGCAATCCAAACAAGTAAAAGGTTTTTCCCCTGTGTGTATTGTCATGTGTCGAGCAAAATCCCTCTGATAAGAAAAGCTTTTATCACAAAATGAGCAGATCAAACATGTTTTGCCCGTCTTCTTTTTAGAGCAATCAGGGTGATTGTTGAAGGTGTGAGTCCTCATGTCACCTTCCCAGTCTGTATCGCTGCTCAAAGGCTCTTGGGTGTCGTTCCTGTCTTCTGCCTCACTATCTGATAGTGGAGCCAAGAGGCTGTCTGCTTGTGATCCTCCACAGTGGTCTCCCTCAGCTTCTGTCGCCATGTGTTGTGTTGAGCTACAGCTTGTAGGCTCCGCCCCTCTCTTCTCCTCCTCACTCGGACTGTGATGAAGCTGTGAGGACTCGGGTGGTTTCTCTTCGTGGTCTTCGGTCTTCACAGAGACCCCAGTCAGTGGCGCCCTGGGAAGATACTCTCCATCCTGAGTGATCCAGAGTTCCTCCTCGTCTTCTTCTTCTTTAATAAGGGGGGGCTGTGGATCCTCCTGTTTAAAAATGGAGATCCAACTAGAACCAACTAGCGGCCGGACATCTGCAGGACACAAACACACTTTAGCAACTGATGTTTTGTATCAATCTAGACAAGCAATAAACTGCTATGAATAAAAAAACCATCATTGTTCTAAGTCAGGGGTCGGCAACCCGCGGCTCTGGAGCCGCATGCGGCTCGTTGATCACTCTGATGCGGCTCAGCAGCTTACTTGCTGAACCCCCCAATTTTCCCGTGAGACTTCCGGATTTCAGTGCCTCTCGCAGAAAACTCCCGGGATTAATATTCACCGATTTTCACCCTTACAGCTATAATAAGGGCGTGCCATGATGGTACAACATTTGGCGCCCTCCACAATCTGTATTAACAGCGTGCCAGCCCAGCACTTGTTATACAATATACATCTTCTGCTTGCACTCGTAGGTGACAGCAAGGCATACTTGGTCAACAGCCACACAGGTTACACTGACGGTGACCATATAAAACAACTTTAACACTCTTACTAATAATGCGCCACACTTTGAACCAAAACCAAACAAGAATGACAAACACATTTCGGGAAAACATCTGCACCTTAACACAACAGAACAAACACCCAGAATCCCATGCGGCCCTGACTCTTCCGGGCTACATTATACACCCCTGCTACCGCCAAACCCCGCCCCCACCCCAACCCTGCTCCCTCACACATCAACCCCCCACCCCTCCTCCCCTCTGTGTGTCGGTTGAAGTGGGCGGGGTTTGGTAGCGGGGGTGTATAATGTATCCCGGAAGAGTTAGGGCTGCATGGGATTCTGGGTATTTGTCCTGTTGTGTTTATGTTGTGTTACTGTGCAGATGTTCTCCCGAAATGTGTTTGTCATTCTTGTTTGGTGTGGGTTCACAGTGTGGCGCATTATTATTAAGAGTGTTATAGTTGTTTTTTTATACCGCCACCGTCAGTGTGGTTGTTGAATAAGTATGCCTTGCTGTCACCTACGTGAGCAAGCGGAAACGCTATACAACGTGTGGCTGATCAGGCACGCTGGTTGTAGTGGGTGCTATATGCTGTACCATCACGGCACGCATGACGCTGGCAAGTGCCATTCATTTAAAACCCGCGTGCCGCACCAGCTTTCAAATTCCATATAAAGGTGTGGGCAGCGCGTCTGAGACTCCTGGTTTATACATAGCACAAAGCAAAAAAAAACTTTGTATGCAGTGTTATTTCATTTAAAATTTCAAAAAAAATTTGCGGCTCCCATTGTTTTCTATAATTTGCGAAACTGGTCAAAATGGTTCTTTGACTGGTAAAGGTTGCCGACCCCTGTTCTAAGTAATAAGATGAGACGGAATAATTATGAGTAGTTTTTTTTTTAAATATATACATTTGTGGACAATAAGCCAACATTTTTCTGTGTAACATTCACTCATTTATATACAATATTAATGTGGTCATGAAAATACTTATACAAGCATATCCCCTGCAGCTTGGAGGCTCCGCCCCTCTGTTCTCCTCATGTGTACTGTGAAGAAGCTGTGAGGACTCAGGTGGTTTCTCTCCATGGTCTTCAGTCTTCACGGAGACACCAGTCAGTGGCAACTTGGTGGGATCAGCCTCGTCTGGCCCTGGAAGGTTCATTTCCTCCCGAGTGATCCAGACTTCCTGCATCTCCTCTTTAATGTAGGGGGGCTGCGGATCCTCCTGCTTCAAAGTGGAGACCGTCCCCTGTTCTTCTTGACCACCAATTATCTGCTGGACGTCTTCAGGACGAAAACATTGCAGAATTGAATTTAATTTTTTTTTGTTTTTGTCATTTTGAGACAATGCTATTTACAACTAATGTAATTGTCCATTTCTTTCCAACTTTAGCCTGGCTGAGAAGATTGCAGATGACGCTTTAACCATTTAACAATTATTGTCTACACCAGGGGTGCTCATTACGTCGATCGCGAGCTACCGGTCGATCTCGGAGGGTGTGTCAGTCGATCACCAGCCAGGAATAAAAAAAAATAGTCCTAAAAATGAGCGATCATAAATCTTCACTATGACGTCACTTTCGTCACTTGATTGACATTCACGGCACCCGAGGGTCTTCTGAGATGACGCTGGCTGCTGCCAGCTCATTAAAATTACCGACAGGAAGGCGAGAAACACTTTATTTCAACAGACTCTGGCGCCGTACCTGTCGTCAAAACTCCAAAGACCGACTGCACAGTTGCGCTAACAAAACAAGAGTCTCAGAAAGCTGGCGTGCACAAGCTAGCTAGCTACGGAGTTTGCCGACAATGTATTTCTTGTAAAGTGTATACAAAGGAGTACGGAAGCTGGACAAATAAGATGCCAAAAACCAACCACTTTCATGTGGTATTGGAGAGAAAGGAGGACTTTTTTCTCCTCCATTCGAAAATGCGGATGTTTTTAGCACCACTGTCTGATTCCAATCAATGCAAGTCATCAGAATCAGGTAATACACCAACTTATATTCTTGTCTTCATGAAAGAA